>NC_140177.1:89303598-89327056 GCF_963971535.1 Notolepis coatsorum
TCTCTGTACACTGTATATTGACTGTAGAACGGGAGCTCCTCTCGCTTCTCACTCCTTCTATGTTGACTGTATCATGCCCAGCCTCGGGCAGCGCTATTATTAAGAATAATGTTACTGTATGAAAACAATTTTAAAGGCTCGCGTTTAAATCTCGCACGGGGCCTCCCATTTCTCCCAGGTGGCCCTGGATATCGCCTATAGCTGGTCAGTAAATTGCTGTCTAGTTTGGGTTTCTATAGTAGGGGTTTTATGACAGCTGTTTGAATGCATCTGGGTCCTGGGATGATGCCTGTCAGAGGTTATGTGTTTATAATCTTTAGGACATGATTTTGAGACACTTTCTAATATCCGCTTAAAAAATACTGTAGGTATATAGGGTCAATACGAATAGAAATACAATCCATAGAGTATTTTGGTTGTCGGTAATGTGATGATGAGTAAAGACAGTTCAGCTTTGAGCTCAATAGCAAGGTATTCAAATGATTCACCCAGCGCAATGTTATTACATACAAACTATGTGGATAAATGGCAGCCTTTTATTATTTTAACTGACCAACTGATAATATTTATATTTCGAAGGACAGGTTTCTATCAGTGTTCAGCGATACCATAATGTTGTTAGACTCGACCAAGATTAATTAAGAAATAGTGTAGTCAATGATCTGACATTAAGAAGAGACATTTTTAGTTGCAGGGACTCTGTGGTAGGGGAGTGAGGCCGGTCTTGGCTGCATATTTTATCTCAAAGATTAAAGAACTGCTCATTAGCCCCAAAACACCAGTCCACCCCCCCCCCCCCCCCCCCCCCCAGTCTCACCTGCCTGCCTGCCTGCCTGCCTGGCTGCCTGCCTGCCTGCCTGCCTGACTGCCTGCCTGCCTGCCTGCCTGCCTGCCTGCCTGCCTGCCTGCCTGCCTGCCTGCCTGCCTGCCTGTCTGTCTGTCTGTCTGTCTGTCTGTCTGTCTGTCTGTCTGTCTGTCTGTCTGTCTGTCTGTCTGTATCTTGCTATATTCTTTCTTTCTCTCTCAGCAACATAGGGCATTGAACTACTAAAATTGCCACATGGTTAATAGATACATATTGTAACTGAGGGGTACAATTCCTAACTGTATTACTAGATATGAACTTTACTACCACTACCTTTGTACTTAATATTCGGCCACCCAGTACACGGCATAATATATTATCATAACACTTCACGTAGATGAAACGGATCCAACACAAATGTACGAAGTCGAAACAGGTCTTTATTTCTACACAGCGATGGTGTGTAGAACAAGCACTTAATCACTTAATTACATTTATGAATTGAAATAGTATGCACTTTTATGGCAAAAGTATTCGTCGGTATATCAATAGAGAATGTCCAATCTCTGAAGCGCAGGCGGTAAATATACGACCTGGATAGTTAAGGAATAACAGCAATGATACTTTAATGATTTACTAGTACACTAGAGGGGTTAATCCGGTCGCTTGTAAGCCGACAGGAGTAGGAGGGGGGGGGGGTAGAATCCGGCTGCCTCGTCCGGCCAAGGGTATCCAGGTGAACCCACTGTAGTGCCGTTCAATGCGCCGGCGATCCTTGGACCAAGATGAAAGCAGGTGGACTCTTTGTGGGCCGGCTCTCTCCGGTCCACGGGGAGAGACGTGAAGCGACCTCGTCTTGCAGAGCGTCTCCTCACCTTGCGTCCTCTCCAGGGGGGGGGGTTCCCAACACACGGCAGTGTCGGGGTCTTTATCCATGGAATAATCAAAGTATACAAGCATAATCCGTGCCTGGAAGGCGGGCTGTCGTCGGTAGAATAATCGGTATACAGGTCCACTCGCTCGTCGGCTCTGGGGCTCCTCGGGTGCAGCTTCACATAGGGTCAACCACCCTGGGTAAGCAGCCAGTCTCTGCCCGAAACGATGGGGTACTGACTACGGTAGTATTTCTCACCGCACGAAGCACTATATATTAACAGACTATTATTAGCTTAATAGACTACGTCCAACTCGACGATATAGTGCCAATATGACTATTCAAATATTAATATACACGATGTCTCAATACCGATGGTAGGCGAACTTGGCCTTACTCCCACACGTGCGTCGCGGGGAGGCTTTACGTCTGTGACTCTATTGGAGGGTAAGAAACTGGACTGAAAAGAAAGTCCTACTTTAGTAGCGCAGTATATATACGCACTATGAACAAATAGTCCCATTAGTGGTGCGGTAGCCAGATTCCTACGCGGAACTAGGACTTGTTCGTACATGTGGAGCGGTACGTTTGAACTGGGTCTGAGGGGTATGGCAGCCTGGCACCAAGGTCTCGACCAATAGTAGAATGGAGACTATTATGGGATGTTCAGTAGGCTAGAATGGATATTCAATGCATATTGTACAGGAATATACAAGGGATATCAGGGAATATTAGAGAATATACAAATACAATTAAATATATATATATAAATAAATATATTATTCGGTTTAATCTGGCCTTCACAACATCCACCCCCTGAATAGGTCCCAGACCTAATCAGTTATACAGAGACAGATTAATCGCGTTGTCTATATTACACATAAGGGTTTGCTGTAGGGGTCAGTCAACTTCACAAAGTCATAGGGTTGTAGGGTCATGGTCATCATCGATTGTGTCTGGGAGTCGAGGCAGTTCTATGAGCCTTGCCACGGGACGGGTGTAAGTGCGACCCTGGACGAGCACTTCAGCTGCTCGGACCTTGCCGTCGGCACCGGTGATCTCTTTGCTTACGCGGCCGGCCGGCCACATAGCTCTGGGCAGTGATTGATCAATAATCATGACGACTGTTCCTTCTGTCAAATTGTCTCTCTCCTTTACCCACTTCTGGCGGATCTGTAGAGACGGTAGGTAGTGCAGTAGGAAACTGTTCCAAAACTTGTCGGCTAATACTTGGCTGTACCTCCACATTCGTCGGCCGTTCGCTTCTTCAGGCCGGTACATTGTCTGGGGTAATGCAGGATCTAGCCGCCCCATCAGGAGTGTGTCGGGGGTAACTGGGTCGATATCCGCCACATCACTGGAGACATATCCGAGGGGCTTCGAGTTAAGTACTCCCTCAATCTCCGTGAGGACTGTCATTAGGACTTCTTCCGCCACAGTCTGGGCCCCAAGTACTGCGTACAGGGCTGTCTTTATGGAGCGCACTTCTCGTTCCCAAGTGCCACCGAAGTGGGGTGCGTTTGGGGGGTTGAATTGGAAATCAACCTGTGCTGGAGCGAGGTGGGTCTTAAGTTCTGGGCCCATAGCTTGGAAGCTCTCTCTCAGCTCTCTTTCGCCGCCTTTGAAGTTTGTCCCATGATCGGACAATAGGGTAGACGGTCTTCCTTTCCGTGATGTGAATCTTCGGAAGGCCATAAGGAATGAGTCTGTGCTCATGGTCGGGAGAAGCTCGATGTGTATCGCTCTGGTGGTCATGCATTTGAATACAATACCCCACCGCTTCTCGGTTCCTCTCCTTTCTTATGTGCAGCGGGCCAAAGCAGTCCATACCCGTTGAGTGGAATGGCTTGTCACCGATTCGGAGGCGACATGGAGGAAGGTCAGCCATCCTTGGTATGCTGGGCTGCGCGCGCCACTTGCGGCAGTCTAGACTGTTCGCTGGAAGCGTCGTACCGCCTCTCTTCCTTGTAGGATCCAGTAACGACGTCTGATTTCCGCGAAGACTCTTTCTGCTCCTGCGTGATTTACATCCTCATCGTATTTCTTTATAATCAGCTCTGTGACCTTGTGTCGGCTGTTCAATACGATCGGGGTATTTAATGTCATCCGGTAGATTGGGGGCTCTGCGTAGGCGACCACCCACTCTGATGAGGGTATGAGCGTCGCTCTCGGGGGCCAGGTGAATTAATCTGCTGTCGGATGGGACGGGCTTTCCTCCCTGTAGACAGGCCAATTCATCGGGGAACGAGTCTCTCTGGGCTCGCTGCAGTAGAAGCAATTCTGCTTCCTCGTAGTTAGCTGCTGACATATCAGCGGGGGACTTGCACTCCGGGTGGTACCGCAGGAATGTTCTTTGTTGTGCACTCTCTATGGACGTGCAATCGTCTATGTTAGGGTCGGTGGAGGCTACGGTGCTCAATCCACAGAACACAGACTTCTTATTTTCCACCTCCTCTGGACTTGCTTCCCTCGGGATAGGCGTGGGCCACTGTCCTTCCGGGAGTCTTAGGAATGCGGGGCCGTCACTGTAGACATTGCGACGGGTGAGGTCATCCAGGGGCATCCCCCGGGTGATGACGTCAGCTGGGTTCTGTTTTGTATCAACGTAGCGCCACTCTGTTTCTCCGGTTAACTCTTCGGTTAAGTCTTGAATCTCGGTGACTCTGACTCCCACGAAGACTTTGTACTTGCATGAGTCCGATTTGATCCAGGCGAGTACCGTCGTGGAATCTGACCACAGGATTGTTCTAGACACCGGTATGGTGAGCTCACGTTGGATGAGCGTGGCTCGGTGCGCTCCGGCTAGGGCTGCGCAGAGCTCTAGACGTGGGATAGATTGTTGCTTGCGTGGGGCTATTCTCGAGCGGGCGAGGACAAATGCTGTGTAGATCTCTCCCCCCTGGTCTTGGGCCCGCAGGTAGGCTACTGATCCGTATGCGACCTCTGAGGCGTCACTGAAGACGTGTAAGTCCATTTTACATGTCTCTGGCCTCACCGTGGGTGGGAAGTAGCTTCGGCGCATATTAACGCCTGGGAGTGAGTGGAGCTCCATCTCCCACTCTCTCCAGGTGGATGCAAGGTGTGCGGGAATGGGGTCGTCCCAGCCCTGGTCCTTGTCCCACAATGCTCGTACAATCATTTTTGCCCTGGTGGTGTACGGTAGAATACATCCTAGCGGGTCATATTGTCGGGCGAGTGTTGTGTACACACTCCGTCTGGTGGTCGGCGCCGCCGCCGGCCTTCCCTGCTCCGTAGTCAGGGGCTTGTGTCTGTAGTGAAGCAAATCTGTTTTGAATCGCCACACCAATCCCAGGGTCATCTCCTGGGCTTCTCTCGGGATTGTAGCCATCCAGGTCTCGCTGCTGGCTGCCTTGTCTTCGGAGGAGAGGCTGCGCAGTACTTGCGGATCGCTGCTGGCCCACTGCCTGAGATCAAAGCCGCCTTTGATCAATGAGGCGCGGAGTTTAATCAGGAGAGCCTCGGCTTCTTCCTGGGTTGAAAGGCTTTGTAGACAGTTGTCTACGTAGAAGCTGTTCTTTACGCTGTGTCGTACCTCTTCGTCCGCTGCTGGGTCCTCTGCTACATGTTTCTGTAGTGCAAATGTCGCACAGCAGGGGCTGCACGTCGTTCCGAAGGGGAGGACTTCCCATTGGTAGATGGCTGGGTGCTCATCTCCTGGCTTCTCTCTCCATAGGAACCGTAACAGGGGCTTGTCCGCCTCTACTAATCTCACCTGCAGGAACATTCCTTTAATGTCCCCGCTGATGGCCACCTTTTCCTGGCGGAAGCGGAGTAGAACGCCGAGTAGGGAGGGGCCGAGTGTGGGACCGGGCAGTAACTCTTTATTCAGATTTTGGGATCCGATCTGGTAGCTGCAGTTAAATACTATGCGGTCTTTACCGTTGTGATGGACCTTGTGGTGGGGCACGTACCACGATTCAGTGGTCTGGTCAGCCTCTTTAATGTCCATCTTTGTGACGTGTCCCGCTGTGATGAGCTTCTCAATCTCAGCGCGGTATACACTCTCTTGGGCGGGGTTCTTGGCTAAGCGCCGCTCCGTGTTCAGCAGGTACCGTTCTGTGGCGTCTGTCTTGGTGTGGAAAGTAGGCATTCCTTCTCGCCGCAGGAGTGGCGTGGCGTATCTCAACACGCCGTTGACCGGGACTCTCTTGGTCCCTGTCTCGAGGAGGTGAATTGCGTAAATGTCATCTTTAGAGCGAATGTCTTTCTTTCCGTTCTTAAAGGGCATTTGTTCCAAGGTCCATGGCCGCTCTACGTGTTGCAGGAGTGCGGTTTCTCCCTCTGTGACTCGGGAGTGGAGACATCTAGTGGCTGTACTTCGGTTGAGAGATTTGGCAAGCGGGCCTTGGAGAGTCCATCCCAAACGGGTCTCGACTGCTGCAGGACAGCCTCGGGGTCCGGTATGAACCCGGTCTATCGGGACAATGAGGTCTGCATGGTCGGAGCCTATCAACAGGGTCGGCATAGCATTGTCTATGAGCGGGATCGGTAACTTGCGCAGATGTGCATATTTCTCCATCAGCTTGGCGACGGGGTATGTGTACCGCGACAGTCCTATTTCTTGGCTGGTGAAAGCGTCTGCAATCTGGTACCGTCGCTCAGGCTGGCCGCTTGCTGCGATAGAGAATGAGACATTCTCGCCCTTTATCGTCTTCAAATCTCGTCTTATTGTCCGAATTGTCATTTGGGTTTCGCTTCCCCGCAGCCCTAGCTGGACCGCAGCGGAGGCGAGCAGCAGGGTCTTCTCTGACCCGTCATCGAGGACGGCGTAAGTGTCCAGGACTTTATTCTGGTAGCTTAGTGTCACACGCACTACTTTTAGGAGTACTCGGGCTCCACTGCTGCTGGCGGGATCGATGTACATGACGCTCGCTTTGCGGCTGGATGGTGCAGGTGAAGGGCGCCGTCTGTTACTGTCGTGAAGTATGTCCAGATGGGCTCCATCGCACTTGGTGCACCTTTTCTTTAAGCGGCATTCGGCTGCCATGTGTGAGCGCGCACAGCGAAAACAGCGCTTGTTGGACTTTATCCATTGACCTGCTTCCTCCGCGTTCAGCTTGGGGAAGGAGTCACATTGCGCTAGCCAGTGTTCTTTCTCACAGTAGGGGCACACTATCTTCCACTTCTCCGTTCTGGAGGGGGTACTGTGGCTCCTGCTGCTCGGTACTGACTCCGATTGGTGCATCACAGTCACCGATCTTCTTCCATCATTTAGTCGTCTGGTTCCTTCTCTGGAGCCAGGGGTGCTCCGTCCGAATGTATCTAGCCGTAGGCTGCTGACTTCTCTCGCCAGGAAGTCTGCTAGATCGAGGAGGTTCGGTTCGGGGCCATTCGGGTCTCTGTGGTCCCTCTGCCGCCTAAAGCGCTCCTGACGAGCGGGCGGCAGCTTCTCCAGGATCCTTTCCACATTTGAGTTGGCGTAAAGTTCATGCCTCCCCTTCTCTCTTTGCGCTCCCAACATCCCTACCAGGGACTGCACTCTGATGGACAGGTCGTCCAGTGCTCGATTGTCTATTGCTGGGGGTAAGCGGTCGATGTGTCGGATCTCCTGGATCACGTAATCCCATATGCGCCCATACCTCTGGTCCAATGCTACCAGCGCTGCTGTGTATGGGGTGGTGGAAGTCGCGTAGGCGAGCGCTATATTATGTGCGCGGGGTACCTTTAAGTGCTTCAGTAGGATGGCGTATTTGTGGCGTTCATCCAATACATCCACCAACATGGTCTCCAGACACATGCGGAGTTCTGTAAACTGGGCCCGGTTCTCTTGGGTGAAGTCGGGTACCATAGGCGTGCCAATGTATGACGCTGACTGTGGATACATCGGCGAGCGTTGGGGGAGAGGCCTCCTAGGCGAGTCTCCTCCCGCTCCTTGGTATGGGCTGGTACCGGCAGTGTACCATGGCCCGCTTGTCCAGGTGCTGTTCCTCTGTGCGGGTCGTGCGTCGTGCTCACCCGGGTATAGAGTCGGGGGTCTGTAGCGCAGCTCCGCGGGAGTATAGCCTGGGCTGTACCGGGCCTCCTGGTCCGGTAGAGTACTGTGCTGTCTTCGGGCGTGGTTCTCCTCCTCTTCCTCTTCGTCTTCAGTTAGGTCATCCAGTGCTTGTAGTCTCTGGTTTAGCCTCTCCACAGGATATGCTGCTCCTTCCCGGTTGCTAGGTCTCGCTTGGACCGGTGGGGGGAGGTGGTCTGTGGGGGGTATAGACCTCGTCTGTTGGTCAAGTTCAGGGTTGTTTACTCGGCTAGGGGATGCCGCCCTGGAGGTGTGTCTAGACGAGTTCCTGGAGCCTCTGGCGGAGGGAGAGGGTGTTGTCCGTCTGATCAGCTGTTCTATTAGTTGCGACTGCTGTCTGTCGCGCGCTGCGTCCCGTTGAGCACCGGCTCGTTCTCGGGCCACATTCTCTTCCATCTGAATGCGTCTTATTTCTAGACGTATCTGCTCGTGTTCGCTTCGCTGCTGGATCTGCAGTCGGTCGCGTTCAGCAGCGGCGTTCAGGCTGATGAGGAAGGCCTGCTGTAGGGTCCTCTCTGCCTCGCTGGGAGAAGGCGGTTGTATAGGGGAGCCTTCCCTCGGGGTACTCCTTGCGGAGCCTTGGAGTTCTATCTCCACGGTGCTCTCCCCGTCTTCTTCCGTGCCGAGTTCTCTCTCGGTAGCGTTGTATTCCTCCCGGGACTCATCGGGGACTACTTCTTCAGTACTGGCGGGGTGTGAAGTCATGTCTGGTTCCCACTGGTCCCCACCGTGAACTTGGTCAGTTACATTAGAGCCCGTAGGGGCCTCTATGGTCGGGGTAGTCTGGGCGTTGGGGTTAGACATACTTTTACTTTCTAGTTTTACCGCGTTTACTGTTAGTAGAAGACTAGGTTGTTGACTGACAGCGTAAGCCTCTAAGTACTGAGGGAGCCGTCGTTCGCGCTGCGGGCGTTGGTTAGGAGGATCGTTTCGTGGAGTGTTCATCATAGGCCATTTCAATATTAATAACACTATATTAATATTACACTAATTATCATCCGGCTCGAAGGACCAATTGTAACTGAGGGGTACAATTCCCTGACTGTATTACTAGATATGATACTTACTACCACTACCTTTGTACTTAATATTCGGCCACCCAGTACACGGCATAAATATATTATCATAAACACTCTCACGTAGATGAAACGGATCCAACACAAATGTACGAAGTCGAAACAGGTCTTTATTTCTACACAGCGATGGTGTGTAGAACAAGCACTTAATCACTTAATTACATTTATGAATTGAAATAGTATGCACTTTTATGGCAAAGAGTATTCGTCGGTATATCAATAGAGAATGTCCAATCTCTGAAGGCGCAGGCGGTAAATATACGACCTGGAATAGTTAAGGAATAACAGCAATGATACTTTAATGATTATATACTAGATACACTAGAGGGGGTTAATCCGGTCGCTTGTAAGCCGACAGGAGTAGGAGGGGGGGGGGGGGGTAGAATCCGGCTGCCTCGTCCGGCCAAGGGTATCCCAGGTGAACCCACTGTAGTGCCGTTCAATGCGCCGGCGATCCTTGGACCACAGATGAAAGCAGGTGGACTCTTTGTGGGCCGGCTCTCTCCGGTCCACGGGGGAGAGACGAGAAGCGACCTCGTCTTGCAGAGCGTCTCCTCACCTTGCGTCCTCTCCAGGGGGGGGGGTTCCAACACACGGCAGTGTCGGGGGTCTTTATCCATGGAATAATCAAAGTATACAAAGCATAATCCGTGCCTGGGAAGGCGGGCTGTCGTCGGTAGAATAATCCGGTATACAGGTCCACTCGCTCGTCGGCTCTGGGGCTCCTCGGGTGCAGCTTCACATAGGGTCAACCACCCTGGGTAAGCAGCCAGTTATCTGCCCGAATCGATGGGGTACTGACTACGGTAGTATTCTCACCGCACGAAGCACTATATATTAACAGACTATTATTAGCTTAATAGACTACGTCCAACTCGACGATATAGTGCCAAATATGACTATTCAAATATTAATATACACGATGTCTCAATACCGATGGTAGGCGAACTTGGCCTTACTCCCACACGTGGCGTCGCGGGGAGGCTTTACATCTGTGACTCTATTGGAGGGTAAGAAACTGGACTGAAAAGAAAGTCCTACTTTAGTAGCGCAGTATATATACGCACTATGAACAAATAGTCCCATTAGTGGTGCGGTAGCCAGATTCCTACGCGGAACTAGGACTTGTTCGTACATGTGGAGCGGTACGTTTGAACTGGGTCTGAGGGGTATGGCAGCCTGGCACCAAGGTCTCGACCAATAGTAGAATGGAGACTATTATGGGATGTTCAGTAGGCTAGAATGGATATTCAATGCATATTGTACAAGGAATATACAAGGGATATCAGGGAATATTAGAGAATATACAAATACAATTAAATATATATATATAAATAAATATATATATTCGGTTTAATCTGGCCCTTCACAACACATATTATTATTCATAATGTGAAAAGTCTATCCACACATATTCTGAAAAAAATACTTTTTAGAGTGTAATTTATAATTAAGTGTGAAGTGCTGCTGCTAAACTTATATTAAAAACACTGACAGATATGACCATAGCTGCAGAATCCTCAAACAAAAATGTGCACACACACACAGAGACCCCCACACACACACACACACACACACACACACACACACACACACACACACACACACACACACACACACACACAAATGCATGCACGCACGCACGCACGCACACACACACACACACACACACACACACACACACACACACACACACACACACACACACACACACACACACACACACACACACACACACACACACACACACACACACACACACACACACACACACACACACACACCCTCCATATGCACTCATAACTCATTAGCATGACGATGTTAAATTTTAATGGGATCATATGAAAAGAACCAGGAGATGAAAAGGAAAGCAGGTTTCTGCCGAGTCAGTTGTCCCTGAAGACCTGTCACAGCTTCTCAAGTCACACCATGTCTAATTAGTCACAGCAGAGTCTAGTCTGTCTACTAAACATAAAAGACAGAGAGTTCACAAGCTAACAACAAGGACAAACTTTGTCACTTACGTAATTGTTTTAGAAGAGGGAAACAAGCCAGTTTGTGGCATACACTATTACAGGCTGTGGAGTTCAACTGTAGGACACCTGCTTGTGAGAGAGATAGATACTACCTAGCATTCACAGTTTAACTTGCACAGAATATTAAATTAGTCTTAGATAGTGGGATGGACAATGTACCTTTTTAACAAATATTGAAAGCCATTCCTGAATGAACTGGCTCGTCTCAGTAGAACGGTGCAAAATGCAGTCATCTGTGTCAGTGAAGTAAATCCATACTTGAGAGCATTTTGAGCTTTTGACACGATGCTATTCTGCTTAATGTCTGTCGCTTCTGAAGTGCATGTGAGACGTGATGGCTGGATGGTAGGTGGGAGAAAAGTGCTCTGCAACTTCCGTGACCACAAAAGGCCGGTTGATGGTCGTCGTGCATAAGGCACAACAGTACAGTTGTATGTACTCAACCCTATTGATGAATATAACATGTTAGAATGAATTGTAACCACATGCTCCTCAGGCTCTGCGGTCCCTACCTGGTTGATGATGTAGATGCCGTACTGGATCCTCTGCCGCCTCAGGATGGGGTGAAGGTAGTGGAGCCAGTATTTCAGATGGTTGTCTCTGTGACGGAACGGGATGATGATGGCCACCTAAACAATAAATACATACATTAACATACTGTAAAATAATAATAATAATTCATTACATTTATATAGCTCTATTCTAAACACACAAAGCGCTCCCCACAATGTAGGGTGGAAATTGCCTCATTCACCACCACTGGTAGCACCCAAACCATGGGCTATGCAGGCTCAATGGCTGCCATTCACTGGCACTAGGCACGCATCACACTACACAATGGCTGAACGGCTCAGGAGACTGATTGATATCAGTCAATTAAGGGGAAGGGATTATTAGGTGGCCTTGATGTCAGAGACCTGATTGGGAATTTGGCCAGGAACGTCGGGGAACCCCCTACTCTTTGCGTTAGGCGTCATGGGTTCTTTAACGACCGAGATTCAGTCAGGACCTCGGTTTAGCGTCTCATCCGAAGGACGGCACCTGCAGCTATACGGTGTCCCTATCACCATAACAGCTGCATTGTTACTGACTAGTCCAGATTAGTGGTCTGCAAGGGCCTTGAAATAAAGCCTGAGCCCTGCCCGAGCCCGTGAACTTCAGGCCCTGCCCGAAAATAAGCCCGACTGTAAATAATATTTTAAGCCCTAGCCCGCATGAAAACCCGAAAAAAATTATTATTATTATTAAAATATAATTTTTTTTGTATTTGTTTTAAATATTCGAAACACGGTTTTATATGAACGTAATAAATAAACAAAACTAAGAAGCATTTACATAGCCTGTTTCGCAATGCCGTCTCTCCCAGTGCTCGCTTATATAGACTGACTCACACATCAGCCTCGTAAAACGTATTGAAGGCTATAGAATCTTCTTTGACACACACACACACACACACGACACACAATAGCCTACTCAGTCAAACAAACAAACAGAAAACAGAAATCAGATTTCGAGCAGAGCAACGTAATGAAAATCACAACAGAACAAGTAGCGAGTCGCGACCCAGCAAATAGTAAACATCACTCACCAGACGTCAGCAACGCGTTGAACACCGTTAACAAAACCGGCGACATACATCCCAAAAACAAATTAAAACGTTCGCCAACTGGCTATATTCCAACACAACCAATCGAGTTGAACTTGTCCCCTGAGTTCTCCCTGCGCGCTGCAGTAATTACATCCAAATGTTTCTCTGGCGCAAAAGAGAAAGCGAATCTTAAAACGAAGGTTATCATATAACCCTAGTTATATGAAGAAGAAAAAAAACGCAATAAAAAAATTAAAAAAATTAAAAACGCCGGTGCCCGGGCCCGGCCGAGCCCGAATTATTTATTAAAAAAAAAGCCCTACCCAGCCCGAACCCGCCGGGCCGGGCCCCGTCGGGCCTGGGCAAGGTTGCAGTGCACTAGTCCAGATGACAGAGTGCCCCCTGCTGGACAACAACACCACGTTCTGGCCTTGACAGGGGCTCGAATGGGTGATCTTCCAATCATGAGTCCGTCTACTCATGTAGCCACGCTGCCGGACATACAGTACAGTCTACAGTACATACATGTATTAGCAGGGGTGTAAAGTACTTGAGTAATTGTACTTTGTTACAATACTTAAGTACTGTTTTTGGGGATTTGTACTTTACTCGAGTATTATTAGGTTTGTATACTTGTACTTTTACTCAATTACATTTCAGAGAAAAAAAACATACTTTTTTACTCCTTACATTTAAAATGCAGACCTACAAAGTACAAAGTACAAATCTCACAGGTCCAACCATTTTAATTAGTATATTTGTTTCTCTGACCGAACTAACGTTAACGTTATTAATCCTGCCGCCGCACTTTATTTAAAAACAGCCAATCAAATCCCCATCAATGGAAAATTAACCCGCCCATACCCATGCTGATTGGTCCTTGTGCAAGACTAGAAAGCGGGGATCTTTGATTAAACACCTGCTATCAGAAGAATAGACAGTCAGAAAAAAAGTTTTTACTTTTACCTTTTAGTACTTAAGTACATTTAAAAGTAGAAACTTTTAGACTTTTACTCAAGTGTGTTTTTAGCCAGATACTCTGACTTTTACTTGAGTAAGATTTTGAGACGGTACCCATACTTTCACTTAAGTATAATTTCTGGGTACTTTTTACACCCCTGTATATTAGTCATGTATCTCAAGGTATACGTATAAGTAGAATCATCACAGGTATTGTAAAGACAGACAGACAGATAGACTTCACTCAGTCACTCAGTCAAACAGTAATAGTTTCTCAGTAATGTCCTAATGTAATACTTGTTCTGTTGTAGCCTAATATGTAAGAAACAATGCCTGGTGAGTGTGAGTATGTCAATTCAAAGTAATTTTGTATACAAAAATTTTATAAATAAAGAAAAAAAAGTTGTTTTCTTCCATGCAAAAATGCCATTGTCTCAACATTCTACTTCCTAGACCTATGCCATGGGCAGGACTTGGGAACACACATCCAAACAACCAGATAGACAGCCATATAGGGAGGTGTAGTGGTTACGTCATTGCTGTTTCCCGCGCGGTCGACCCCTCTTGAAATTGCAATGTATTTCCAATGGACCCATTTCTAAATCGTCTCGTTTAAAACAAATAAAGCATGAACATTGGCATGGTGTTCTTTTCTGTGTGTATTCATCCATAATCTATAGCTCAACATGAAAAAATTCGCAAAGGTAGCAAAATAACAACGTTTATGTTTTTGTTCACTAAGGAACTACACAATGGCCGTGACGTGTATTAGGCGACAGCACTGAATGACAGGCGTTCTACTGGTAAGTGTAGTTCTTTTTAAACGACAAATTTAAAACCTTATAACTAACTTTATTTCAACCAAAAATGCTTAAACAATAATGTTAGTGATAGAAGGGAACTAATTTTGTGCAAAAACGGAAAGCTTGCCAATGTTCATGAGGCAGAATTATTACAATAAAGAATTACATCACGCGCAGGAGTGGGTTATGAGAATTAGACCCCCCTAGGCATGATCTAATTATCATAACCCACGACTGCGCGTTGTGTAATTAAGCATTACATCACACGCAGGAGTGGTTTGTGACCAATAAACCATGCCTAGGGGTGGTTGTTAGGCCCGAGGCGCAGCCGAGGGTCGTTAGACCCCCCTAGGCATGGTTTATTGGTCACAAATCACGACTGCACGTGGTGTAAAGCTTTTATACAACTGCCAGATTCATCCAACCTTATTTCTATACAATAAACACACATTAATCGAAGATTTATTGAAAAAACCATCCGCCAGAAAAAGTAGTTCCCACAACTCCATGTGGAAGCAGCTTGAAGTGCATCCAACCAAACTAACACATCCAACTGTGTATTATTGGAATGATTGAGAGAAGTTGCCTCATGTGGAAGCAGCTTGAAGTGCATCCAACCAACTAACACATCCAACTGTGTATTATTGGAATGATTGATTGAAAATTTATTAAAACGTTTTCTTTGCCCTATAGGAAAAAAACGTTTTCTTCGCCCTATTTTTTTATTTATTTCTTTTAGCCTAAACTTAACCAGTTGGAAACCAGGGGTACAGTAATAAAATTAGCAATCAACCAATCAATCAATTCAATAGACCATGCTCACTTAAAACAGCGCTGCTTCTCTCTCAGTCTGACTCCCCCGCTGTTGCAGACAGGAGTGTGTGTGTGTGTGTGTGCGTGTGTGTGTGTGTGTGTGTGTGTGTGTGTGTGTGTGTGTGTGTCACAGTGTGTGTGTGCGTGTGTGTGTGTGTGTGTGTATGTGTGTGTGTGTGTGTGTGTGTGTGTGTGTGTGTGTATGTGTGTGTTTGTGGGTACGCCAGCGTCGGACAGTGTGAGAGAGAACGCTGCAGTCGGAAAGTAGGAAGGAAGAAATTTAAATCAATCAATTAATCTATCAATCAATCCGCGATTTTTCTTTTGTTCTAGATTGAGTCAAGACCCATCAATTACATCATCCAACATTGTTTAAAATACTAACACATTCCCCTTGACAGAATCGCTTCATATTTAGTCGTTATGGTGCTTTCAACATAACCATTTGTTCTCCGCGATCCTGTTTTCTCCCGGAGTGAGCCGGGGAGGGTTATGTGATTTGGTTGTGGGCGGGTCCTGAGCCCAGGACCGTGGATTGTTACCAATAAAGACGTGTGAATGGCCAATCAGAATCGAGAAATTTGCATGCCGTTGTATAATGGCTTTTATACAATGGCCGATGTCATCCAACCTTATTGCTATACAATAAACACACATTAATTGAAGATTTATTGACAAAACCATCCGCAGAAAAAGTAGTTCCCAAAAAAAAAAGAGAAGTTGCCTCCATGTGGAAGCAGCTCGGAAGTGCATCCAACTGTTCTCAGTAAGACATCCAACAAACTAACACATCCAACTGTCTCTCAACTAAGACATCCAACAAACTAACACATCCAACTGTCTTTCAACTAAGACATCCAACAAACTAACACATCCAACTGTCTTTCAACTAAGACATCCAACAAACTAACTAAACACATCCAACTGTCTTTCAACTAAGACATCCAACAAACTAACACATCCAACTATTTTTTTTACCTACTTTCTATAGAACTTCATTCTTAGATGCTTCTATAGAAAGTAGGTAAAACAAAAAACAAAAAAGTTTTCTTTGCCCTATAGATAGGGGAAAAAAATAAGTTTTCTTTGCCCTATAGGAGGGAATATTTTTTTTTGTATCTACTTTCTATAGAAGCAGCTGGGAGGTGCGCTGTTTTAAGTGAGTGTGGATTATTGAATTGATTGATTGCTAATTTTATTACTGTCCGCCTTGTTTCCAACTGGTTAAGCTTGGCGACTCTTTCGAAGTTGCTCTCTTTCGAAGTTGGTTAAGCTTAGAGTTTGGAATCAGGGCTGGTGGTCTATCGCCCTGCTCTAAAGACAAACTCTAAGCTTAACCAACTTCGAAAGAGAGCGACTTCGAAATAGTCGCCAAGCTTAACCAGTTGGAAACAAGGCGGACAGTAATAAAATTTGCAATTAATCAATCAATCAATCAATTTGAGCGATTTTTATTTTGTTCCACAATGACTCATGACCCACCAATTACATAATCCAACATTGTTTAAAAAACTAACACATTCACTGTGACAGAATCGTTTTTCATTTAGTCTTTATGACCCCTATCAACATATCCTTTCGTAACGTTTATTGTCCGCCATCTTGCTTTCACTTCTAAAAAACTTGCACGGCGGATTGATAGTAATTCGGTTGTGGGCGGATCCTGGGACCAATAGCGTTGGTTATAACAAATACCCACGTGTAACTTGACTGTTTCAGCCAATCAGAATCGAGAAATTTGCATGCCATTTTATAAGTAAGGGATAATGTATAGCTACGAGGTCATTGTCGCAAAATAATTTACCAACACGGAGTTTAGAATACCGAGGCGCCTCGCTGAGGTGTTCTAAACATAGTGAAGGTCAATTATTTTGCGACAATGACAGAGTATAGCTATACATTATCCCGCTTATTACATGGCTAACTAACTAACAATATACCTAATTCATTTTACACCATCGACAAGACGAGATCAAATGCAGACGCAGTTGTTCTGTGGCTCCGTCCGCTGTCAGCCCAAATAAAGTTATTATTATCGCCGGCAGCCGGCAGGTGTGTGGACTGATTGCACTGATGCAGTGTGTGTCAGTGGGCTTGATTGCTCCAGTTGCGAACAGCGGTCATTATTGCCAATAATCACCGGTGATTATTGCGCGTTGCCCATGGCAGCGGTCAGTTATCGAAAAATAATTCACCGCTGTCAGGGGCTATTGACCAATCACAATCAAGCATTTCGGCGAATGTGAAAACGCCATGTAATAATAGCTGATAATACATTTTCCCAATGATAAATCCCTATACGGGTGGACTGTGCGGGAAACTAAAGTGACGTCAGACTACACCTCCCTATATAGACAGACAGGTACCTTCCACTTGGCTCTGCAGTCAGGAGGTGTGTACCGGCCTCCCTCTGTCACGTTGGGATTCTCCTTCTGTACCCGCTCCATGGTCATCTGGGAGCTGAACTCGATCAACAGACGCCCCACTGAGAGACGGAAGGAAGGATGGAGGGAAGGATGGAGAGATGGAAGAGAAGAGCCAAGAAAAAAGAGTGAGCAAAGAAGTTGAGAAAAAGGGAGAAAAGACAGGAAGGAGTAGTGAGAGAAGAGAGAGAGAGAGAGAAAGAGAGAGAGAGAGAGAGAGAGAGAGAGAGAGAGAGAGAGAGAGAGAGAGAGAGAGAGAGAGAGAGGAGAGAGAGAGAGAGAGAGAGAGAGAGAGAGAGAGAGAGAGTACAGGAGAGAGAGTGGGAAGGAGATAATGGGGGATTGAATGAGCGAGGGAGAGAGAGAGAGAGATAGAGAGAAGGAATGGGGGATTGAAGGAGAGAGAGTTTTTAGCATCAAAGCAGTACAAAGCCATGTTTTCAAAAACGAATGGTTCCAAGGGATGTTGTTTTGCATAATGTGGTATTTGATAAGATGCACATGTCTCTGAAAAACATATATCCCAAAAATGTTTTATAAAAAATTACTTTGAAGTTGCTCGGAGCAAGCACAACATGGAAGGTAATTAATGCTGTTGGGTTGGATGTGCAAACATGTAGTCATACCAGAGGTGCCATCTGTACAACTATTTTGAAAGAAAATACTACTTTTATAGCGTCTCCTGCTCAACTGACAGTGAACAAAAGAGTCTGTGGATGAATAACCCAAGTTTTTTCAGAATATTTTGGTGCTGCCCAGAACATTTTAATTGAAATGGCTTATTCAAAGTTTGGAGTGTGAATATTATACGTACATCACCAGAAATGGAGACAGAGTAGGGGAGACACAGGAGAGAAGGTTCTTTATTGAGACAGTATGAAGGCTGAGAGGGAGACAGAGTAGAGGAGACACAGGAGAGAAGGTTCTGGTGGGATCTGATCCCAGGGTATGTGTGGTTACAGAGTCTTAACCACCACACCATCTCCTGGCACGTTTGGTCTTATATATTAATAATATGAATACGTATGAATGCACAAAACACTCCAACCATCCAGTTCTTAACAAAGTACAGTGTTTCCATCATAATAGTTTAGTAGCAGTGGTGGCAGGGGGGTCATACTGTATCTCATCCTTGGTTCTAGTTTTACAGTTGAATACTTGATTATGATTAAAGCACCACTTCTAAGGACTGGTGATTTTGAGGGAAATTGAACATGATTAGAATATTTAGTTAATTTACTATTTTATCTAGCTGGCTCCAACACGACTGAATGAATATAGAGGGAACACGGAACGAGGGTGAGACAGTGGTGGGGCGAGAGGACAGGAAGCGAGGGACATTATGCCACTCGAGACTCAAACTCACACTGTAATGGATACATGTGACCTGTGGTGTGGCCTGCTGAGTCACCAGGATGCTGCCCAGGAATACACTGATCCATCACTGAACAAGTATACATTTGGCGGAAGGTATTACAGTCCATTTGTTTATAAAAAAAATTGGTAACGTATCCGTCAGTTCCAAAAGTTCCCCCTCTCCAAACTTTTCTGTCCATCAAACGTGAACACAGATCTGGCAGGAGACAGACACAGCGTCAACCCTGCCCAGCAAGTGGATATACTCTTCATTGAAAATGAATTAAAATCTGACGTAGACGAACAGACACTACGGATCAATGTAACCGCAGCCTAAATCCTTTGTATAGAAACTAAAGGGAAATTATGTGTCTTCTGAGAGAGAGGGATAGAGGGAGGGAGGGAGAGAGAGAGAGAGAGAGAGAGAGAGAGAGAGAGAGAGAGAGAGAGAGAGAGAGAGAGAGAGAGAGAGAGAGAGAGAGAGAGAGAGAGAGAGAGAGAGAGAGAGAGAGAGAGAGAGAGAGAGAGAGAGCCTGTGTGGTTCAGTGGACTGGGACACTCAGGGGCGTAGCTGGGGGGGGGGGGGTAGCTTAGGATGATTCCAAGGGCCCAGCACTGAGAGGGGGCCCCCCAATTTTTTTTTTTTCTTTTTTTTTACTAGACATCACTCAGGTGTATTATTGATGCTCTCATTGATACTATGTTTGTTTCTGAAGTGTGTGTGTGTGTGTGTGTGTGTGTGTGTGTGTGTGTGTGTGTGTGTGTGTGTGTGTGTGTGAGATATATAGAGAGAGAGGGGGGGCTTTGGTAGACTATTGCATTGGTCCATTCATTGAAGATGAACGCAATGCGACATCCTTTACTAGGCTCACCCACCAACAGTGCAGGTGCTGAACTGCTGATCCGAATGTATAGGTAAAAACCATATTATGCGTTTTCATCAATAAAAAAATGGCCAAACAATTTCTGCTTGCGCGCTCGCATTCACTGGGGGCCTACAAATACATTCTTTCATGGGGCCCAGAATCTCGAGCTACACCCCTGGGGTCACTAATCACATAATAGATATGTCATGGGTTTGAATCTGGCTCATTATGACCAATTGAAAAGAGTACAATGGGTCCCCAAATTATTCTCTGGAAGAATCATAATCCAACATGCATAAGCCGTCTCAAGTCCATTGCAAAATAAGACTCTGGATGTTCAGCAGTTGAATTATGTATAAATGATGTCATATCAATTTACACAACAATCTGAATCTGCAGTTTTGAGTCATATGAATCATAAGAAAATGTATTCTAAAAATGTTGGTCCGCTTAAAATAGGTTTGAACACCGGGGCAGGACAGTACATACATTACGGTAGGCCTGGCTACAGTACAGGAGAGAAGAGTATCACCGCGTTACACAGATAGAGTCAAAGAGTGAAGGAAAGAGTTGACCGAAATCATGACCCTTGGGAACACGTGTAGCTCCGTTTGAAGTTCTGCCCGACTGAACATGTCCAAGTCAATGATGTGTAAACGCTTGCAAATTAATATTCATGACGTTCCCCATCTGCTTGGTTCATAGATACAATTAGCATAATATGATCTGATGACTGACTGGACCAAGGAACCGAGCACACAGCACCCATGCCTGTGACCCCCCCCCCCCCCCCCCCTCTAATCATGAATATTCACTAGGAATCAGGACACCATGAATTCCAGTCAAGTACAAGTCACAGTACAGTGGCTAAGAGGTGTGTGTTGCAGAATTTGCCAGGACCCGACAATGGCTTCAGCGGTTTGCCCAGGCTTTGAAAGTGCCTGGGGTGGTGGTGGTGGTGGTATCGCCAGTATGGTTGCTTCTCTGTTGAAATGGGGGAGTCAAGAGTCCTTAGACTCTTAGAGTGGTCTGGGGTAATTCCCGAAAAGGCTGTGTTATAGCCTTATACGTGAATCCTACTCTAAGCTATGTCGTTTCTTGCCTATACACGCTACTATTCCCAAATCAAATCTATATAATAGGTATTATGTTCCATCATGAATGCATGAAAGGGGGGGAGGGGTAGTTTCTGATTATTTGATTGCCAGTAACGGCATTCGTATTGAACACCAAAAATGCTTATCAGCCTGATCGTATAAAAGCATTGCAGGATCAAGCAAAAATTTAAAAATTTACGTCAGATAGTCCTTACCTGTGATCGGGAGTATTCCAAAAATAATATTCCAATTGTTTGATCACCATCTGGTACAGCCGATGTCCATTTGGTCCACGGCATAACCCACCACAACATATGGATCGGGGATATTTGACACGCTTCAATGGAACCGGGAGAACCGCTCGACTGGCCCGACCCCAGAAAACTGCACCCGGTGACATTTGACCGTTGCACAGGCCAAGATATAAGGTTTCAAAGGCTGCTCGATACCGCCGTCTAGCTGGATGCGGCCGGTATTGCACTTTGGCGATGTCAGATTCATTCCCTATGGTAACACCAAGGTCCCTAAATGAATAATGAATAAAAATATCAAATAAAAAACATTAACTCGGGTCTGGCAGCCAACGCATGTCGAGTTAACCCGACATATCTCGGGTTTGGCAATTAAAGAGTTAAGAGTCAGGGATGCACCAGTAACGGAACTGGTGTGTTAGATATGAATTAGGTTGATACCAGGCTAAAAGTACCCCCCAGTACTAAAATCAGATACCAAGAACTATGTCTCAGAAATGAAAGAAAAGGCACTTCATTGTCTGCCTTTTTTTTCTCACACATACATTTACATTCAGGTCATTTAGCTTTTACCCAAAGCGACTTACAATTGTGTACAATACAGTCAGCAAGGAATACACTCCCAGGTGGGGCAACGATAAGTGTCAGTAGGATAATAGTGCCAAACTCAACTTCACTTGGAATGCATAGCAAGCATGAACAATAAGAAAATGTAAACCTTTTAATTTATTCCATTTTTTACTTAAGATATCGATTGAATAAGTGTTTTTAGTCTGTGTCGGGGAAGGATGTTAGATTTCTAATGGTCTTAGTCTGTGTTATGCAGTAAAATAAGTCAGACAAGAAGATAGGTATCAATTTCCTCTCTGTGCGTTCAGTATGAAGCTATCTGGCAGCAAGCTAGCCTAGCTTAGCTTAGCACAAATTAATGGAAGCGGGTATGGACCAGCTAGCCTAGCTGTTGGCCAAAAACACTTCTCCAAGAGATATCCTAGCTTAATGTCTGGGAGACGTGTTTTTGGCCAACAGCTTGTCGAGCTGGTCCATATCCACGTCCATTAATTTGTGCTAAGCTAAGCTTTTTCCCATCATGTTGGCGTGCCCCTTTAAAGTGTAGGACTGGAAAATTAGTGGCGGTACAGGCCTTGGAAACGTGGTGCTATTGCATCCCTATTAAAAACCTACTGGTACAACATTCCCTGGCAAGATAGACCCTCCTCCAACACAACTACTGTAAGGTGTATGTAAGGTTCATCTTGCAAGCTGTCATTTCAAGCTGTCATGCACATCAAATCCAAGCAACAAGTGATTGGTCGGTGTGCAGTCACTCAAAACTGTCACCTCGCTGAGGGGTGGGCGAGGAACAGAGAATGAAAGCAGAGTGAACAGACAGCTCACCATTTCACCTTGGTGGTCAGAAATGTAATGTGAAACAGCATACAATTTTAATATTGCACAATTTAATGGTAATATTTCACTTTCAGTCAGAGATAAAGTATAGATATATAGAAGGGGGAGAGAGGGATAGACACACAGAGGGAAAAGAGAGAGAACTGGTAGAGAAAGAGATACAGATTAGCCAAATGTTACTGTATATGAGGAGAGCACTGCAGTACAGTACATAAAAGAAAAGAGAGACAATATGTCGATCAATGTATACTATGAACAGACAATACTGCAAGTAGAGAGAGATATAGAGAGAGATATAGAGATATAGAGAAAGAGAGAGATATAGAGAGAGGAGAGAGAGAGAGAGAGAGAGGAGAGAGAGAGATAGAGAGAGAGAGAGAAAGAGAGAGAGAGTGAGATATTATATATATAGAGATAGAGAGAGAGCGAGAGAGAGAGAGAGAGCGAGAGAGAGAGAGAGAGAGATAGATAGATAGAGATCGAGAAGAGAGAGAGACGAGAGGACGAGAGAGAGAGAGAGAGAGAGATAGAGAGAGGAGAGAGAGAGAGAGAGAGAGAGAGAGAGAGAGAGAGAGAGAGAGGAGAGAGAGAGAGAGAGAGAGAGAGAGAGAGAGAGAGAGCTATGGATCTCCACTTTGTATTGATGCTCTGTGTTGAGTAGGGCCCATCAATGATGCATTCAGGCTACCTGCCCCGCAATCGATGGCAACTGTATTACATGTTCATAACGCACCTGACAATCGTGCTACAGGATCTGAATGCAAATGGTCAGGGGGATTTAATCACATGAGAGTATCTCTCTCTCTCTCTCTCTCTCTCTCTCTCCCCCCCTCTGGCTTCTGTCTCGTTATAGTAGTGATACAATCATATCTTGCATTCTCTCTCTCTCTCTCTCTCTCTCTCTCTCTCTCTCTCTCTCTCTCTCTCTCCTCTCTCTCTCTCTCTCTCTCTCTCTCTCTATCTCTCTCGCTCTCTCTCTCTCTATCTCTCTCGCTCTCTCTCTCTATCTCCCTCCTCTCTCTCTCTCTCTCTCTCTCTCCTCTCTCTCTCCTCTCTCTCTCTCTCT
>NC_140177.1:89327256-89342256 GCF_963971535.1 Notolepis coatsorum
ATATTCCAATTGTTTGATCACCATCTGGTACAGCCGATGTCCATTTGGTCCACGGCATAACCCACCACAACATATGGATCGGGGATATTTGACACGCTTCAATGGAACCGGGAGAACAGCTCGACTGGCCCGACCCAGAAAACTGCACCCGGTGACATTTGACCGTTGCACAGGCCAAGATATAAGGTTTTCAAAGGCTGCTCGAATACCGCCGTCTAGCTGGATGCGGCCGGTATTGCACTTTGGCGATGTCAGATATCATTCCCTATGGTAACACCAAGGTCCCTAAATGAATAATGAATAAAAATATCAAATAAAAAAATAAACTCGGGTCTGGCAGCCAACGCATGTCGAGTTAACCCGACATATCTCGGTTTGGGCAATTAAAGAGTTAAGAGGTCAGGGATGCACCAGTAACGGAACTGGTGTGTTAGATATGAATTAGGTTGATACCAGGCTAAAAGTACCCCCAGTACTAAAATCAGATACCAAGAACTATGTCTCAGAAATGAAAGAAAAGGCACTTCATTGTCTGCCTTTTTTTTCTCACACATACATTTACATTCAGTCATTTAGCTTTTACCCAAAGCGACTTACAATTGTGTACAATACAGTCAGCAAGGAATACACTCCCAGGTGGGCAACGATAAGTGTCAGTAGGATAATAGTGCCAAACTCAACTTCACTTGGAATGCATAGCAAGCATGAACAATAAGAAAATGTAAACCTTTTAATTTATTCCATTTTTTACTTAAGATATCGATTGAATAAGTGTTTTAGTCTGTGTCGGGGAAGGATGTTAGATTTCTAATGGTCTTAGTCTGTGTTATGCAGTAAAATAAGTCAGACAAGAAGATAGGTATCAATTTCTCTCTGTGCGTTCAGTATGAAGCTATCTGGCAGCAAGCTAGCCTAGCTTAGCTTAGCACAAATTAATGGAAGCGGGTTTAGCTGTTGGCCAAAAATACACTTCTCCAAGAGATATCCTAGCTTAATGTCTGGGAGACGTGTTTTTGGCCAACAGCTTGTCGAGCTGGTCCATATCCACGTCCATTAATTTGTGCTAAGCTAAGCTTTTTCCCCATCATGTTGGCGTGCCCCTTTAAAGTGTAGGACTGGAGAAATTAGTGGCGGTACAGGCCTTGGAAACGTGGTGCTATTGCATCCCTATTAAAAACCTACTGGTACACAACATTCCCTGGCAAGATAGACCCTCCTCCAACACAACTACTGTAAGGTGTATGTAAGGTTCATCTTGCAAGCTGTCATTTCAAGCTGTCATGCACATCAAAATCCAAGCAACAAGTGATTGGTCGGTGTGCAGTCACTCAAAACTGTCACCACGCTGAGGGGTGGGCGAGGAACAGAGAATGAAAGCAGAGTGAACAGACAGCTCACCATTTCACCTAGGTGGTCAGAAATGTAATGTGAAACAGCATACAATTTTAATATTGCACAATTTAATGGTAATAATTTCACTTTCAGTAGAGATAAAGTATAGATATATTAGAAGGGGGATGAGAGGGATAGACACACAGAGGAGAAAAGAGAGAGGGAACTGGTAGAGAAAGAGATACAGATTAGCCAAATGTTACTGTATATGAGGAGAGCACTGCAGTACAGTACAATAAAAGAAAAGAGAGACAAATATGTCGATCATGTATACTATGAACAGACAATACTGCAAGTAGAGAGAGATATAGAGAGAGATATAGAGATATAGAGAAAGAGAGAGAATATAGAGAGAGAGAGAGAGAGAGAGAGAGAGAGATAAGAGAGAGAGAGAGAGAAAGAGAGAGAGAGTGAGATATTATATATATAGAGATAGAGAGAGAGAGCGAGAGAGAGAGAGATGAGAGCGAGAAGAGAGAGAGAGAGATAGATAGATAGAGATCGAGAGAGAGAGAGAGAGAGAGAGATAGAGAGAGAGAGAGAGAGAGAGAGAGAGAGAGAGAGAGAGAGTGAGAGAGAGAGAGAGAGAGAGAGAGAGAGAGCTATGGATCTCCACTTTGTATTGATGCTCTGTGTTGAGTTAGGCCCATCAAATGATGCATTCAGGCTACCTGCCCGCAATCGATGGCAACTGTATTTACATGTTCATAACGCACCTGACAATCGTGCTACAGGATCTGAATGCAAATGGTCAGGGGATTTATCACATGAGAGTATCTCTCTCTCTCTCTCTCTCTCTCTCTCTCTCTCCCCCTTCTGGCTTCTGTCTCGTTATAGTAGTGATACAATCATATCTTGCATTCTCTCTCTCTCTCTCTCTCTCTCTCTCTCTCTCTCTCTCTCTCTCTCTCTCTCTCTCTCATCTCTCTCTCTCTCTCTCTCTCTCTCTCTCTCTCTATCTCTCTCGCTCTCTCTCTCTATCTCTCTCGCTCTCTCTCTCTATCTCCTCGCTCTCTCTCTCTCCTCTCTCTCTCTCTCTCTCTCTCTCTCTCTCTCTCTCTCTCTCTCTCTCTCTCTCTCTCTCTCTCTCTCTCTCTCTCTCTCTCTCCCTCCGATCTCCCCCTCTCCACTCTGGTCTCATTCTAGTACTGATATACTCTCTTGCTCTCTCTCTATCAATTCAATTCAATTCAAATGGCTTTATTGGCATGACGTACTTCTACATGTTGCCAAAGCAATATTAAACATGGATTACAAACAGATATAAGTACATACAAAATATCATCGTAAAAAAAAACATCAAATATTACGGCGTAAACATGTCAGGTGACTGTCACTCACTGTCCCTCAGTTTGTGGCAGGCAGCAACATATGCTGCTGCTAGCTCACAGCTTGTTGAGTCCTCCCCTAGTAGGACTGTTAGTTTTTCTGTATCTGGTAGTGCAAGAAAGCCTTTTGTTATTAATTCAAATTTTTAAAAATGCGTTTCTCTAATATATTTATATTTTTTCACATTTGGTGAGGAAGTGCAACTCAGTTTCAGGCTCACTGAGGGTGCAATGACAGCACAGCCTTTGCTCTGCAGGAAGCCAGGTTTTCCTGTGCCTCCCCTTTTCAACAGCGAGGCTGTGCTCACTCAGTCTGTATTTTGTCAAGGTTCTTTTTAGTTGTTGATCAGTCACCATGCTCAAATAATCTGCTATGGTGTACTGTCGATTTAGAGCCAGATAGCACTGCATTTTGCTCTGTGCTTTTGTTTGTGTTTTCCAATAGGTGATGTAGTTTGTTTTAGCTGTGAGTAATTTGATTTATTCTGATTGGTGATGTGTGTTCTGTTCCTGAGGTGTGTTAAGAGAGCAGGTTTGTGGACTCAGCCTCAGGACCAGCTGGGTAAGGGGGTTCCTGATGCTCCTCAGCTCTTGGCACTGCAGGGCTTGATAATGGTACGAGAGGGGGTCACTTCGTTTTAGGTGTGTCCAAAAGTTAATTGCTCTTTTTTGTATTGTTTGTATTAGTGGGTAACGGCCCTGCATGCATTGTTTGTAGTTTTCCTCTGGACATGTAGGAGAATCTTACAGAACTTTGCATGCAGGGTCTCAATGGGGTGTTTGTCCCATTGGCTAAAGTCTTGTTTTGTAAGTGGACCCCACACCTCACTGCCATAGAGTGCAATTGGTTCAATAACACATTCAATAAATTTGAACCAGATTCGAATTGGTATTTCTGTTTGTATATTTCTTTTTATGGCATAGAAAGCCCGGCGTGCTTTCCCTCTCAGCTCATTGACTGCTTCCTTAAAATGTCCAGTTGAACTTAGTTTTAGGCCTAAATAGGTGTAATGTGTGCAGTACTCTACATGTTTTGTACCAATCTATCTCTCTCTATCTCTCTCTATCTCTCACAATCTCTATCTCTCTATATATATCTCTATAAATATATGTACACACAGTATATAGTAATTTTTCTCTAAACACCCTCTCCTATAGTGACAGATATAGATAGATGGATACAGCAGATTAGATGCAGTCTGCATTCGGAAGAGAAACCAACCAATCTGGATATTTTAAGGGTGATGGAGAAATACACTTTAAGTCTTTATCACAAACGGTTCCAAAGATATTGTATGTGTCTTGTGTCGCGTGGGCGCTAGAGGGTTAAGCATTCATAAGAAGGGACAAGACTTCATGCCCCCATAGACTTACCCTCACATTGCTACCAAATACCAACATATTTAACCCATTTAGACCTAAAACGCCTGCTAATAATGCATTATATAGCATGCATATACACACAAATGTGTTTCCCGGTTCCAATGGGATAAACACATGTCAATGTATCAGCAACCAAAAGCCTGGAGCAAAGGACTGAAGCGACTAGGCTTCCTGGAAACGAGGACTATACTATCCCTTTAATTCTTGGGACGTTGACCTTTATTAAAGTTCATCTTTCAACAGTGATAATATATTTACCCACTAATAAGGCGCCCTACTGTTATGACTGAATATACGATTTAGAGGATGCTGGCGGTAGACCACAGATGATTAAATGCATCCCCCTTAACCATATATTTTGGAGACAATGTGATCAACCCACCACCCCCATCCCCAACCTGGTTAAATAGGAACAAATCGGCCCACTGGCGATTCCCATAATATGCTATATTTAGCCCAGTGTTTAATCCAGAGCAGAGAGGAGAGAGCATGGCTTGTTTTTTGTCCCAGCAGGAGGCAAAGCCCAGCATGCTGGCTTTTAGTGTTCTCGACTTATAGGCCCTGTGTCTTTAGGGTGGAATTCTACGGTATTATGTCTTAATGCTCAAGCTGCGTACTGCTCAGTAGGCAGGGCCGGACTGGGGAAATAATTCATACCGGGAGATATAGCGCAAAATATAGCCCCAGTCAGGCCACTTTTTAAGCGGGGGGTCTGGGGGTCCCCCACCAGGATTTTTTTTGTTACAAAGACTTAATTTCCTGCATTCTGGTGAATTTTAGTGCATGTGAATCACAAACTAATGAGCCAACAATTGCTTAGTACAATGTACTGTTATGAACCTCAAATAAAACTGTTGTGGCACTAGCAATGCTACTCTCTCCACCTTCAAAAAGAAAAAAGCAAGAGCACAACATATTTGTCTATTTACTATTATAATACAGTTAACCACTCTCTCCACCTATTCAAACAGAGCAAGAGCACAATACCATATTCACTTTACTGATGCACTACCCATCAACAGTTAAAATTGTGAGGTTTTGTCTGCTGCCCACCCACTCGCTCTGTTCCTTTAAGGTATTTTGTTAAATTAATTGCATTCCGCGCCTCACGCTTCTTTCCTGTAAGATGCCGTTTGATTGGTGCTCTCCCAACCACACGCTTCTGGAGCAATGATCAATTTCATCCCGCAGCTGTCACAGCTTGTCATTAAGCGCCCCGTGGCTTTAAATACCCTGATCTCCCTAATATTGATGTTGGATCGTTTTGAAACATTCCCTGCATTTGCCTGTTCCTTCCCGTCGCTGCTTTCCCTGTTCTGTTGCTTCCCAGGACTCTCGAGAAATATTCCGTTTGGAGAACCTGCTTCCCCGTTACGAAGCGGCCGCCTCGTTTGATCTGCCCGCTTTACGCGTTGCGCTCTGGTGAGTTTTTGTAAACAGTCTTTTGGATCTATCGTTTTTTGTGTGCTTGTAAAGCACCGAAGAGATCCTGTTTTTGTTCATACTGTTCTCACCTTTTTGTCGGTTGGAATTACACGTTTGGATTACCTAATTGTTTTCACTCTGGACACTGCTCACTGTGTGTTTCACACCGAAGATCTGTCACTTGGATTATTTATTTGGACAATTCACCTCACCAGTCACCTGTCAGTTTCAATTGTGCGCTGAGCTAACTCGGATTCTCTCTCTCCCTCTCCGCTTCCATCCGGAGTATATGCTGGGAGGATCTGCAGAGCGGCTCAGACGTCACGGACAAATTCCACAACATCACCTTCTGGGAGAAGCTGCAGAGCAGCAAACATTCCTCACATGCCTGTTTCCCAGTTTGTTCTGTTCACCACCTAATTCATTCTTGTTACTCAGTAAATAAACACGCCCTTGATTTTGGCTAACTCTGAAACAACTCTCTCTGTGCCGTTTGCGTTTGGGGTCGGTTTCAAACCCTAACATTACGATCCAACCATGACGACCCCAGCCGACACAGAGAGAGTCAGAACAGCATTAGCAGGCCAGATTGAGTTAACCAAGGAACACAGCCAACAGCTAGACATGGCTGCGGCTGCAGTACAGGAACTCCGAGAGCAGGTCCTGCCTATTCAGGGGTCCCTGGGCGCTCTGGCTAGCCAGCAGTCAAGTATTCTCCTCCACTTACACACGCTGAGTGACACCGTTAACACCTTGCTTGTACCCCCACTTCCTTCAGGAGCCTTGGCCGGAGCATCACCCGCAGCCCTGGCAGGCCCCGCGCCTCCCGATCCCGCACCTCGGGAGCCCCGTCTCTCCGAACCACGGCTGTTCGACGGTAACTTCGAGGATTGTGCCACATTCATCATGCAATGTGAGTTGGTTTTTCGTCATCAACCCAGTCGTTTCACTTCAAGGGGAGCCCAAGTGGCCTACATGACTAACTTGCTCTCAGGCCGGGCAGCCCAGTGGGTCACTTCCTCCTGGGCAATGGAGGCAGACTTCTGTTTCTCCTACCCAGACTTCGTGGCTGAGCTCTGCAGGGTTTTCCACCATCCAGCCCGTGGTCTGGACCCTGGAGCCCGGTTGGGTACCTTCCGGCAGGGCAGCGGCGGGGTTACCGACTACGTGCTGGAGTTCAGACTGGCGGCTACGGAGAGCGGTTGGAACGACCAAGCACTTCGTCTTACCTTCATGAGGGGGCTCAACGACGCAGTCAGGGACCAGCTCGCGACCCGTGAGGAACCTGAGTCCCTCGAGGACCTGTTCAGCCTCGCCATTCGCATCGACGGACGCCTCCAGGAGAGAAGACGTGAGAGAACCCGATAGGGACCTCCTGGGGTACTCCGGACCCCCCGAACTCGTGACGGTACTGCTGGTCGCCCTGCTCCCAACACGACTGGTGGTTTTTTTCCCTCCCGTTCGGTACCCGAGGAGGAACCCATGCAGCTGGGACGTTCTCATCTGAGCCAAGCTGAACGGGAGGCGAAGTTCAGGTCCGGCCTTTGCCTCTACTGCGGTCGGGAGGGACACCGTATCGCCAACTGCCCCACCCGGCCAAAAGACCAGGCTCGCCGGGACCCCGGGAGATCCTGGTGAGCCGTTTTTCTCGTTCCCAGAACCGTGCACCACCTGGCCATCTGATGAGCGTCACCCTGGCCTGGGCGGACCAACGGGCCACGGTGGAGGCACTCATTGACTCGGGGGCAGACGAGAGTTTCCTAGACTTCGAGTTTGCTACCCGGGCCAACATTCCACTTGAGGACCTAGTGAGGCCATTGGAGGTATTCGCATTGGACCAACACCGCCTGGCTGACATCACTCAACGCACCTGCCCTGTCCTGCTGACCATTGCTGGTAACCACGTTGAGAGACTCCAGTTCCTTATCACCAGATCCCCTCTTGTCCCAGTAGTCCTGGGCCGGCCCTGGCTCGCGCTGCACGAGCCCCACATCGCCTGGTCCTCCGGTACCATCAAGGGCTGGAGCTCCTCCTGTCATGCCCAGTGTCTTCAGGCGGCGTCCTGTCCCCCACCCCGGAGATCCGTTGGTGAGCCGCCTCCGGACCTTTCGACCATACCCCCCGAGTACCACGACCTCATGGAGGTTTTCAGTAAGTCCAGGGCTCAGGCCCTTCCGCCCCACCGGCCTTACGACTGTGCCATCGACCTCCGCTCAGGGGCTCCCCTTCCCGGCAGCCGCCTCTACAGTCTGACCGTCCCGGAGAAGGCGGCGATGGATCAATACATCTCTGAGTCCTTGGAAGCAGGACTCATTCGGCCTTCCTCCTCTCCTGTGGCGGCCGGTTTCTTCTTTGTTGGGAAGAAGGACGGGGACCTTCGACCCTGCATCGACTATCGCCAGCTCAACGAGATCACCATTAAGAACAAGTATCCTCTACCTCTCATGAACTCCACTTTCGAGCCTCTCACCCAGGCTACCGTCTTTACCAAGCTGGACCTCCGGAGTGCCTACCATCTAGTCCGTATCCGTGAGGGCGATGAATGGAAGACCGCCTTCAAGACTCCCAGGGGCCACTACGAGTACCTGGTGATGCCGTTCGGCCTCACCAACGCTCCGGCGGTATTCCAGGCGCTCATGAACGACGTCCTTCATGACATGCTGGAGGAGTTTGTGGTAGTGTACCTAGACGACATCCTCATCTTCTCCAAGACCCTCGAGGAACACATCCAGCATGTCCGCCGTGTGCTGGAGCGCCTCCTCCACAATCGGCTATTCGTCAAGGCGGAGAAGTGTCGATTCCACTCCGACTCCGTCGATTACCTGGGCTTCATCGTGGAGAAGGGCTTGACCCGAGCTGATCCTCGCAAGATCCAGGCAGTGGAGGAATGGCCTGAACCCACCTCTCGGAAGGAGTTACAGAGCTTCCTCGGGTTCGCCAACTTCTACCGAAGGTTCATCCGGAACTACAGTCAAGTGGCGGAACCGCTTACCAGACTGACCTCTCCTGCCCTGCCGTTCGACTGGTCCCCAGCGGCGTGTGCTGCGTTCCGCTCCCTCAAGAAGAGGTTCACTTCCGCCCCGATCTTGCTCCATCCAGACCCCAAGAGACAGTTCATCGTTGAGGTGGACGCCTCGGATACTGGACTGGGAGCTATCTTATCCCAGCGGTCGGCAACGGACCAGAAGGTACATCCGTGCGCCTTCTACTCGCGTCGGTTCCTCCCTGCCGAGAGGAACTATGACATCGGCAATCGGGAGCTGCTGGCGGTTGTGGCTGCCTTGGAGGAGTGGCGTCATTGGCTAGAGGGGGCCGAGGAGCCGTTTACCATTTGGACGGACCACAAGAACCTGACGTACATCCGTGCTTCCAAGCGCCTCAACGGCCGGCAGGCAAGATGGGCCAGCTTCCTCAGTCGGTTCGACTTCTCGCTGACGTTTCGCCCTGGTTCCCGCAACACGAAGGCCGACTCCCTGTCCCGGTTACACTCCAAGGGGGCTCCAACCACTGAGGACCCGACTCCCATCCTCCCGGAGGCCAGGGTGGTAGGAGTCGTCACCTTGGGCATCGAGGGGGTGGTAAGGCGTGCCCTACGCTTCCATCGCGCTCCAGGCAATGTACCGGTTCATCGTCTCTTCGTCCCCGACTCAGTCCGGTCCCGGGTCCTCCAGTGGGGCCATACCAGCCGGTTCGCCTGCCACCCAGGCGTTCATCGCACGTTCTCCTTCCTGGCTCGTCGATTCTGGTGGCCCACCATGAGGAACGATGTCAAGGAGTTCGTACTGGCCTGCGCGGTCTGCGCCCGCAGCAAGGCCTCCCACCAGGCACCCTCCGGGCTATTACAGCCGCTTCCCATTCCGAGCCGTCCTTGGTCACATGTGGCGCTGGACTTCGTCACAGGTCTTCCCTCCTCCCAGGGGAACACGTGCCTTCTGACCGTGGTGGATCGGTTCAGCAAGGGGGTTCACCTCGTGGCCCTTCCCAAACTTCCCTCGGCGGCCGAGACGGCGGACCTCCTGACACACCACGTGTTTCGCCTCCATGGTTTTCCCCAGGATGTCGTCTCGGACCGGGGGCCCCAGTTCACTTCCCAGGTATGGCAGGCTTTTTGCAAGGGATTGGGGGCAACGGTCAGTCTTTCCTCTGGTTATCATCCCCAGACTAACGGACAAACGGAGAGGATGAACCAGAGCGTGGAGTCTGCTCTTCGGTGTATGGCTGCCGAGAGACCAGCTTCTTGGAGCCGTTTCCTTCCCTGGGTCGAGTACTCCATCAACTCCATGGTCAGTTCCGCCACCGGCCTCTCACCCTTTGAGGTATCCCTGGGCTACCAACCCCCTCTTTTCCCTGCACAGGAGACGGAGGTGGCAGTTCCCTCCGTGCAGGACCACCTCGACCGGTGCCGTCGGGTCTGGGAGATCGCCAGGACCGCGCTGCTCCGGTCATCAGAGCGTGCCTGTCGTGGGGCTGACCGGCGCCGGGTTCCTGCGCCGACGTAACACCCTGGGCAGAGGGTGTGGCTTTCCGCGAGGGACCTCCCACTTCGGTCCTCGGCCAAGAAACTTAACCCCCGGTTCGTCGGACCTTTCGAGGTTCTGAAGGTACTCAGTCCGGCGGCGGTGCGACTTAAGCTTCCTGCGTCCATGCACATTCACCCCGTTTTCCATGTGTCCCGGGTTAAGCCTGTCTCTCTCAGTCCCCTGATGCCTCCTGCTCCGGATCCACCTCCTCCCAAGATGGTGGACGGTCACCCCCAGTGGCAGGTCCGCCGGTTGATGGGCGTTCGACGGCGGGGTCGGGGGTTCCAGTACCTGGTGGACTGGGAGGGTTACGGCCCGGAGGAACGGAGCTGGGTCTCCCGCCAGCTCATCGTGGATCCCGGCCTGATCACCGACTTCCATCGTGCCCATCCGGGCGAGCCGGGTCGGCCTGGTCGCCGGGTGGCTCCCGTGGAGGGGGGGGTATTGTGAGGTTTTGTCCGCTGCCCACCCACTCGCTCTGTTCCTTTAAGGTATTTTGTTAAATTAATTGCATTCCGCGCCTCACGCTTCTTTCCTGTAAGATGCCGTTTGATTGGTGCTCTCCCAACCACACGCTTCTGGAGCAATGATCAATTTCATCCCGCAGCTGTCACAGCTTGTCATTAAGCTCCCCGTGGCTTTAAATACTCTGATCTCCCTAATATTGATGTTGGATAGTTTTGAAACATTCCCTGCATTTGCCTGTTCCTTCCCGTCGCTGCTTTCCCTGTTCTGTTGCTTCCCAGGACTCTCGAGAAATATTCCGTTTGGAGAACCTGCTTCCCTGTTACGAAGCGGCCGCCTCGTTTGATCTGCCCGCTTTACGCGTTGCGCTCTGGTGAGTTTTTGTAAACAGTCTTTTGGATCTATCGTTTTTTGTGTGCTTGTAAAGCACCGAAGAGATCCTGTTTTTGTTCATACTGTTCTCACCTTTTTGTCGGTTGGAATTACACATTTGGATTACCTAATTGTTTTCACTCTGGACACTGCTCACTGTGTTTCACACCGAAGATCTGTCACTTGGATTATTTGTTTGGACAATTCACCTCACCAGTCACCTGTCAGTTTCAATTGTGCGCTGAGCTAACTCGGATTCTCTCTCTCCCTCTCCGCTTCCATCCGGAGTATATGCTGGGAGGATCTGCAGAGCGGCTCAGACGTCACGGACAAATTCCACAACATCACCTTCTGGGAGAAGCTGCAGAGCAGCAAACATTCCTCACATGCCTGTTTCCCAGTTTGTTCTGTTCACCACCTAATTCATTCTTGTTACTCAGTAAATAAACACGCCCTTGATTTTGGCTAACTCTGAAACAACTCTCTCTGTGCCGTTTGCGTTTGGGGTCGGTTTCAAACCCTAACAAAAATAGCCCTTACACAAACATTAAATAACAGACCTTTCATTATTACAAAACGACCTGGCTCACTGCCTGGCTGTTACAGTATTCTGCAGAGTGCCATCTGCCATTCCATTCGCCGCCTCCACTGTCAATCAGTTGTATCGCCTGGTCCCGCCTCCACCAATCACAAGCGGCAGCACGGCTCCATTGTGTGTGTGTGATCCGAGGGAGAGAGTCAGATAGTTCTCCAACTCTGTCGCAGACAGTGAAATCCTGGTTGTTCCCCACCCACCTAGGTTATCTAACTATCGCGCCGCGCCGCCGCCTCAACTAGAAACAATGGCCTGGCAAAAAAAATAAAAAATTATAAAAAGAAAAAAATTATAATCTTTTTTTAATTTAATTTTTTTTTATCTGTGCAGGCCAGGCCACCGGGAAAACTACCGGTGCTCCCGAGATTGTGTTGTTCTCTGACTAAACAGTTTAATCTAATGTAATCAAATCTAATCTAATCTAATATTTGTGTGATGTTCTGAAAACAAAATCAGCTTCATAGAGCAGGAAAGGTTTAAGCATGATTGCCTACTTATGAGTGTAGGAAACTAATCTTGAAAAAACCATTACGTCTTTCCTACAAATTCATATGTTAATAATATTCATGTTCAAGATTTAGTTTCTAAAGTCTATCATCTAATGAATTATTCATACATAAGAGTGATAAATATCCTAATTATGAAATTTGCAGGTTGTTTTACATAAAGAGGAATGAGGAACGCATAACGCTAATGTAGTTTTCCGTGTCTGGTTGTCAAACTGACCAAACCACCATGTCCAACGTCAAAAGACTATAACCATTCGTTATTGATTTGGAGTAGTGGAAATATTTGTAATAATATTTGGAACGGTGTGTATCTGGAGAACAAAAGCATCACTATGCATGTTTTTATGCATTATCTCCGTTACCAGTAACTGCATTTGTATATTTGTATTTGTCATACCACGATAGGCTATCAATAGGTGTATGTGAAGGCAGCTCTTCAGTGCAGTAACAGCAAACTTGTGCTGTGGGAGCCAACACACGGGCATCGATAACGAGGACGTCCCACATTAACGTATGTGGACGTACTCAGGAGAGATGCAGTAGCAGAAAGTACCGGCGAGCTAGCCAGATGCATGGAGGATCGGGATGACTGGAAGCACCGATGGAGGGCCAGTCTGAGGACGACCTAGATAGATGTGTAATACAAATAGATGTATCCATCTCATTATCCGTGCTTTATGAGTGGTATCATCACAAAAACTGGCATTTAAAGTAGTTGTACTGAAGTTGAAGAAAATATCAAATAACAATATACAAGGATTTTCTGGTAATATTTCATATGGACACTTTTGTCCATGAGGGGTCTTAGTGTAACTTTTCTTTAGAGGAGGGTACAAGGGTTAAGGTTAGAAACTTTAGCTTTCTACCTGAAAGCCTACATTGTGTACTGTTTATAGGCTACTGATCCTATAGGTTTACAGGATCCTTTTTATTTACAGTAGGTTTGATGCTTGAATTGAAGGTTTACAGAATTGTCGTTCGTATAGGGTAATTCATGACCCCATGTCCTAGGAAATCCAATATGATCCGAAGTTCAGACACATGGGTTATGCTTTGTTGGCTAACAGCTAGTGGGTTGGCTAACCGCTAGTGTGTTGGCTAACCGCTATTGTGTTGGCTAACCGTTAGTATGTTGGCTAACCGCTAGTGTGTTGGCTAACCGTTAGTGTGTTGGCTAACCGATAGTGTGTTGGCTAACCGTTAGTGTGTTGGCTAACCGCTAGTGTGTTGGCTAACGCTAGTGTGTTGTGGCTAACCGCTAGTGTGTTGGCTAACCGCTAGTGTGTTGGCTAACTGTTAGTGTGTTGGCTAACCGCTAGTGTGTTGGCTAACCGCTAGTGTGTTGGCTAACTGCTAGTGTGTTGGCTAACGCTAGTGTGTTGTGGCTAACCGCTAGTGTGTTGGCTAACCGCTAGTGTGTTGGCTAACTGTTAGTGTGTTGGCTAACCGCTAGTGTGTTGGCTAACCGCTAGTGTGTTGGCTAACCGCTAGTGTGTTGGCTAACCGCTAGTGTGTTGGCTAACCACTAGTCAGTGTGTTGGCTAACCGCTAGTGTGTTGGTTAACCGTGGTTCATGATCTAAAACTAGGTTCACGTAATGGTTGTGGTAATGGACCCAAATGCAGGACAATGTAGACACAGGAGGCTGAGGACACTGGGTAATTTAATAGGTGCAGGCAGACGAACATGGTACACTAAACGGGGGGGGGGGGCTAACTGATTACACTGACGGACAGGCAGATAACGGAACTAGCAGAAGGAACACATGGGAAACAAGGGCAACGGGAACAGACGACCGGACACTGACTCACTAAGGATTTGGACTTAAATACACATGGGGCAATCAGGGAAATGGGGCGATAATAAACAGACGAGGAGACATGGTGACATGTGGGGAACACACCGGGGACATCTGCTGGTCTGCAGGGGAAAACACAAGAGGAGAGACAAGAGGGAGAGAGGAGCAGGAACAGGCACTGGAAGGCACAATGACAGGACCCTTTCCTCAAAGGACGGCTATTGACGTCCCACCAGGTTGACCAGGATGGAGGCGCCCCTCCCGTGGGAGCAAACGCAGCGGTATCAGGAAGACAGACAGACAGACACAGCAGGCAGGTAGACACAGCAGGCAGGGAGGCAGGGAGGCAGACACACACACACACACACATAGGCACACACACACACGCACGACGCACGCACGCACGACGCACGCACGACGCACGCACGACGCACGCACGCACGCACGCACGCACGCACGCACGCACGCACGCACGCACACACACACACACACACACACACACACACACACACACACACACACACACACACACACACACACACACACACACACACACACACACACACACACACACACACACACACACACACACACACACACACACACACACACACACACACACACACACACACACACACACACACACACACACACACACACACACACACACACACACACACACACACACACACACACACACACACACACACACACACACACACACACACACACACACACACACACACACACACACACACACACACACACACACACACACACACACACACACACACACACACACACACACACACACACACACACACACACACACACACACACACACACACACACACACACACACACACACACACACACACACACACACACACACACACACACACACACACACACACACACACACACACACACACCAGGGTGGCAATATGTTTCAGTGAGCCTGATTCCCCAAGACAAGAGACTTAATTTCTTATTTGGGTTCTCGCGGGGGTTATTAGTGTAAGTTATTGAGCATGCATGTGTCAGAAACAACGGTTGTTGCTGCTATGTGCAAAACAACACACTGTAGCTATTATCAAGTGTAACTAGATTGAATAACAGCCAGTTTGCTCAATGTGCCGGCCTCATTACCGGTATCCAAACACACTTGCACAAGATACACGGAGATCATTCACTGTGTGTAAAAAATTTATAT
>NC_140177.1:89349756-89379756 GCF_963971535.1 Notolepis coatsorum
AAAGGACTTGTTTATTTGTGGAATATATATCCCCCCCTCCGAATCCCCCTACTTCTCAGAGGACATTTTCCCTACCCTTGAGACAGAGACATGCCATTTCTAGGCCCAGGGAAATGTGCTCATCTGTGGGGACACCAACGCACGCACAGGAACACTTGCTGACCTCACAGATCCACAAGGAGACATTTACATCTCAAATGAAAATGTCTCTCACACTTTCACTCTCCCCCACAGGAGCAATAGTGACCAGGTCATCAACAGGAGTGGAAGAGACCTCCTGCAGCTCTGTCAGAGCCTCAGTCTGTACTTTGTCAACGGTAGGGTTCGGGGAGACAGCCTAGGTAGATTCACCTACTGCTCACCTCTTGGCCACAGTATAGATTATATGATCACAGACCTTGACCCTTCCTCCCTGAGCTCATTCACTGTGAAACCACTAACCCCTCTGTCTGATCACAACTAAATTACCCTGTTTATTAAAATATCAGACACAACAATGGCACAAACACAAAACAGTAAGCTGTACAATATCAGAAATTCATACAGATTGAACCAAAACAGTGCAGAACAATACCAGAAAGCAACTCATACCCCAAGAATCCAAACACTTTTAGATAACTTTCTGGACTGCATATACTCTTACAGTAAAGAAAGCCTCAACCTAGCAGTAAACAATATTAACAATATATACAGACAAACAGCAAAGGAGGCACAACTGAAATGTACTACAAACAAACCAAAAACTGCAACAAATAACAGCTGGTTTGATACAGATTGTAAAATCATTAGATAAAAAATTAGAATGCTATCAAATCAAAAACACAGAGACCCCAATAATGCTGATGTACGCTTTCTCTACTGTGAGACCCTAAAACTCTACAAATGTACACTCAGAATAAAAAAACAACAATATGACAAACAGCAACTGACACTAATTGAGGAGGCGATCAATACAAACAACTTTTGGCAACATTGGAAACACATAAACAAACCACAAAACCAGGAATTGGCTATACAGAACAGTGATATATGGACAACCCATTTTAAAACACTATACCACACTTTTCAAATTGATGGAAACACAGAACAATCTCAAATTCTCGATAAATTGACTAAATTGGAGCTCGCCATAAAAGAAAATCAAAATCCATTAGACTCCCCAATTATTGAGCAGGAACTGCTTAACACTATAGGGACCAGCCACGAGTTAACTCGTGTTTCGGTGCCATGCGTTGTGGACCAGAGCCACGAGTTAACTTGTGGCAAGTTGTTATTGTTTTATTCCATATTAATAACGCTATTAAAGTCCCCAATCGACTTGCAGGACCTACCCGCATATTTGATTTTCGAAACATGCAATACCGGCTTAGGGGCGCCATCGCTCCACTGCAGTATCATTGAGGGCGATTGAAAAAAAATATGTTTTACTGTCTGTGGGCATTTCATATGAGCCTCGATCCCATCTGAACATACTCCATCTTTGATCCCGTTACCGAACGCAGATTTCAGCCTGGAATAATGGGATTTATGATCAACCAATGGACATATCGATCTACCAGATTCCGATGACTAATGACGAAATGCTGCCGGCGATCACATGGGCTGACGGTAGGATACTATTCCCCCAAATTACAGCTGGATTGGACATTGTTTTAAAACGCAACGTGATCAATCAGTGAAAATGGCTACTTGAACGCACACTTTATTGCTAATCAATAATAGTAATCGGCATCCCCCGCCGCCCCCATTTCATCCATAGATGCTCTGTAATAGTCCGGATGCTACGCAGTTTGTTTTATTTCATTCGTATATATACAGCAGAAATGGCGTTTGATATAACGTGACTAGCCTTTAGCCTATTATCTAGCTCCCCAGAAAAAAGACTAGGCGAAAACTGCGATAAACCTTATATTCACGGTGCTATAAAATGACAACCAACCGATGGATTTTTATTTTCTTTAAGCCATTATGAAGGCACGGTTTCTGCACTGAAGTGACAATGAGAATGGACAGATAGCAATACTATAAAGTATATATATATATAGCTGTTAGAAAGTACATCGGTTTGTTGACAAAGCGTTGTCCTCCAGCCATATATTACACTGCAAGCCGTGGTCGTCAATGTGTTAAGAAACTACAAATTCTTAAATCTAAAAAGGTTTGTGGACCTGATGGCATCTTGAATGAGATGATGAAAAATATGAACAAGAAATTCAAATTGGCTATATTAAAACTATTCAATTTGGTCCTGAGTGTAGGATATTTTCCTGACATCTGGAATCACAGACTCATAACCCAAATCTATAAAAGCGGAGACAAATTTGACCCTAATAATTACAGAGGCATCTGTGTGAACAGTAATCTGGGGAAGGTTTTCTGTAGTATTATGAATACCAGACTTTTAAACTTCCTTACTAAGCACAATGTCTTGAGTAAAAGCCAAATTGGATGTATACCAAAACACCACACAACCGATCATATCTACACCCTACATACTGTACCCTAATTGATAAACATATAAACCAAAATAAAACCAATATATATATGCCTGCTTTATTGACTTCCAAAAGGCTTTTGATTCTATTTGGCACAGAGGACTGTTCTATAAAGTTATAGAGAGTGGTGTAGGGGGTAAAACATATGATATTATTAAATCAATATACTCGGGTAATATGTGCAGCGTAAAAATTGCCAAAAAAAGTACAGAATTATTTACCCAAGGGCGAGGCGTTCGTCAGGGCTGCAACCTCAGCCCGGCACTCTTCAATATCTATATTAATGAATTGGCTAATATACTAGAAAAGTCCTCTGCCCCCGGTGTAAGTCTCCACAATCGGGAAGTGAAATGCCTGCTCTTTGCAGATGACCTGGTTGTGTTGTCCCCCACAGCAGACGGCCTACAGCAGAGCCTGGACCTGCTAGAGCATTACTGTCAGACCTGGGCCCTGGCAGTAAACCCCAAAAAGACCAAAATAATGATATTCCAAAAAAGATCCAGATCTCAGGACATCCTACCAAAGTTCTCAATTGGTACAAAACATGTAGAGTACTGCACACATTACACCTAAAACTAAGTTCAACTGAACATTTTAAGGAAGCAGTAAATGAGCTGAGAGGGAAAGCACGGCAGGCTTTCTAAGCCATAAAAATAAATATACAAACAGAAATACCAATTCGAATCTGGTTAAAATTTATTTAATGTGTTATTGAACCAATTGCACTCTATGGCAGTGAGGTGTGGGGTCCACTTACAAAACAAGACTTTACCCAATGGGACAAACACCCCATTGAGACCCTGCATGCAGAGTTCTGTAAGATTCTCCTACATGTCCAGAGGAAAACTACAAACAATGCATGCAGGGCAGAATTAGGCCGTTACCCACTAATACTAAAAATACAAAAAAGAGCAATTAACTTTTGGACACACCTAAAACAAAGTGACCCCCTCTTGTACCACTATCAAGCCCTGCAGTGTCAAGAGCTGAGGAGCATCAGGAACCCCCTTACCCAGCTGGTCCTGAGGCTGAGTCCACAAACCTGCTCTCTTAATACACCCCAGGAACAGAACACATCACCAATCAGAATAAATCAAATTACTACACAGCTAAAACAAAACTACATCACCTATTGGAAAACACAAACAAAAGCACAGAGCAAAATGCAGTGCTATCTGGCTCTAAATCGACAGTACACCATAGCAGATTATTTGAGCATGGTGACTGATCAACAACTAAAAAGAACCTTGACAAAATACAGACTGAGTGAGCACAGCCTCGCTGTTGAAAAGGGAAGGCACAGGAAAACCTGGCTTCCTGCAGAGCAAAGGCTGTGCTGTCATTGCATCCTCAGTGAGCCTGAAACTGAGTTGCACTTCCTCACCAAATGTGAAAAATATAAATATATTAGAGAAACGCATTTAAAAAAAATTGAACTAATAACAAAAGGTTTTCTTGCACTACCAGATACAGGAAAACTACCAGTCCTACTAGGGGAGGACTCAACAAGCTGTGAGCTAGCAGCAGCCTATGTTGCTGCCTGCCATAGACTGAGGGACAGTTAGTGACAGTCACCTGACATGTTTATGCCGTAATATTTTATGTTCTATTTTATGATGATCATTTTTGTATGTACTATGACATTAATATGTGTTTTGTAATCCATGCTTATGTTATTAATCATTTGCTTTGGCAACATGTACAAGTTGCGTCATGCCAATAAAGCCATTTGAATTTTATTGAATTGATAGAGAGAGAGAGAGAGAGAGAGAGAGAGAGAGAGAGAGAGAGAGAGAGAGAGAGAGAGAGAGAGAGAGAGAGAGAGAGAGAGAGAGAGAGAGAGAGAGAGAGAGAGAGAGAGAGAGAGAGAGAGAGAGAGAGAGAGAGAGAGAGAGAGAGAGAGAGAGAGAGAGAGAGATGGATGGATGGATGGCTAGAGAAAGAGAGATGTAGGGGGGAGAGAGGAATAAAGAGAGGGAGAGGAACGAAGTGAGTAAGTCAGTGAGAGATGAGATTTAAAGGGTGGTTTTGATAGAGGTGCAGCAGAGGAAAGCGAGAGAGAGAGAGAGAGAGAGAGAGAGAGAGAGAGAGAGAGAGAGAGAGAGAGAGAGAGAGAGAGAGAGAGAGAGAGAGAGAGAGAGAGAGAGAGAGAGAGAGAGAGAGAGAGAGAGAGAGATTGTGTGATTGTGTGGTATGGTTAGATTTAGCTAGGCTTGTGGTAGGAGGGTTAGGGTTAGCTAGGTTTGTGGTGGGGTTAGAGTTAGCTACTGTAGGTGTGTGGTAGGGTTGGGGGAGATACGGGATAAGAGGGAGACAAACGGCAAGGGAAGAGGGGAGAGATATGGAAGGAGGGGATACAAAAGAAGAGCAGAGGAGAGGAGAGAGTGATGGAAAGATAGGAGAGGAGACCATCATCCTTTCTGTGAATAACCTGATCTCCTCTGCCTCCTCTCTGCCTGTGCTTCTCTGCTTGAATCAAATACTGACATCTATGGAGAATTGTTAGCATAATATCATGGTAGAATGAGGTGTATTATGTTTACCATGTCTGTCTTTTTGCAAGTATTTGAATTGTCTATGCTCTTGTATAATAATAATAATAATACATTTAATTTGTAACGCACCCTACATTCCTGAGAATCTCAGAGTGCTACAGAGTTAAAAGAATAAAATAAAAAGAATAAAATAAAAATAGATGTATAAAAAAAGAAGAACACATAGCAGAACAACATATGATAAGACATAAAAACTGTTATGGTTTGTAACCGACCCCAATCGCACAACACAAGACAGGTATGATGGTTTGCCAAGAAACAGATATTTATTGAACAACAGGGAAAAACAGGGAAAAGGGCACTGTCCCTTTAAGGGAGAATCACAAATACAGGAATATAAGATGAGGGGAAGGAAAAGTGCCTTTAAGAGGCGGGCAGGAAAAGAGAACACTATGGGAAAGTAAGGGAACGCCTAAGGGAAGGTTAAGGGAACGCCATGGGACAGAGGAACTAGAGACTAGGTAAACCAGGGACAAGGAGAACTAGGGAGAGAGGACTAGGGACTAGGAGAGCTAGGGATAGAGGACTAGGGACTAGGAGAACTAGGGATAGAGGACTAGGGACTAGGAGAACTAGGGATAGAGGACTAGGGACTAGGAGAACTAGGGAAAGAGGACTAGGGACTAGGAGAACTAGGGATAGAGGACTAGGGACTAGGAGAACTAGGGATAGAGGACTAGGGACTAGGAGAACTAGGGATAGAGGACTAGGGACTAGGAGAACTAGGGATAGAGGACTAGGGACTAGGAGAACTAGGGAAAGAGGACTAGGGACAGAGGGGACTGAGACCCGCAGAGGCGGGCTGGGGTACAGGGAGGAACTGGGGACTGGTGGGAAAAACATCTGGGCCGCTCTGCAGGACAGAGGAGAGAGTTAATGCACAAAAGGGAAAAGACAGAGCAGGTGCAGAACAGTCCAAATAACAAGGTGAACAAAGTAATAATATCTTCGTGTGACAAACACACAGGGGGAGATGTAAAGTCCAAAAATACTATTCTAAGTGAGAACCAAAAACAGAGGCATTACGCTGGGAGATGAAATGTCCAAACTAACTAACAGAGGCAATACGCTGGGAGAGTGACATCACAATCAAAACTCACCCAGGCGTATGCGTAAAGGTACAGGAACAGCAGCGGGAACGGGGGCAAGGACACTACGCTGGGTGAGTGACATCACAATCAAAACTCACCCAGGCGTGTGCGTAATGGTACGGGGACAGCAACGGGGCGAGGGCATCGCCACCGGGTGGCTGGCTGTCCGAGCCGAGGACAGAGTGGTGCAGGAACAGGCAGCGGGGGCGATGGCGGTGGCGAGGGTATCGCCACCGGGGAGCCGGCAGTCCGAGCCGAGGACAGAGTGGTGCTGGAACAGGCGGCGGTGGCGAAGGTGTCGTCACCGGGTAGCCGACTGTCGGAGCCGCAGAACAGAGTGGTGCGCCACACCTTGGTGTGCGCGTCGGAACAGAGAGACGCCTCGGGGTGCGTCTGCGAGGAGGAGTGTGCCAAGCACGAAGGTCTAGAAGATGCGCATTGCGCGCTGGTCTGGAGAGCGTGCCAAGCTCGAGGGTTCTTGGAAGATGCGCGTTGCGCGCTGGTCTGGAGAGCGTGCCAAGCTCGAGCGTCCTTGGAAGATGCGCGTTGCGCGCTGGTCTGGAGAGCGTGCCAAGCTCGAGCGTCCTTGGAAGATGCGCGTTGCGCGCTGGTCTGGAGAGCGTGCCAAGCTCGAGGGTTCTTGGAAGATGCGCGTTGCGCGCTGGTCTGGAGAGCGTGCCAAGCTCGAGCGTCCTTGGAAGATGCGCGTTGCGCGCTGAGGACTGGAGAGCGTCTGCGCTGGTCTGGATGTGCGTCAGGACGAACAGCTGCGCGGGGGTCTGCAGTGGAACGCTGGGGTGCCTCCCGTGGAAGTACAGGAAGCGCAGACCAGTCTCCCCCACAGGCAACGGCGACAGCTGGCGAAGGCTGGAGCAAACATCTCGACGCCGGAGAATGGAACAGCATAGGCAGACAGAGGATCTCCCGAAAGAGTCTAGAAGTTTAGAGAATATGACTCGGCAAGTATACAACACGACCCCACGCCAAAACGAGGGGAAGCGCCCTGGTATTTAAAGCCCACAGGGGGACTAATTAGCCTGCCACCACAGGTGCGAGAGATAATAGGATATCGAACAGGTGTGGCCACTAAGGGTAAGGAACGAGAGGGTGGGGGCTAGAGAGAGTGAGTGAGAAGGGAAAATAAACAGTATAGAAGGGAAATAAACAGTATAGGCTTAAAGAAACAGAGAAAAGGTAGTGAGCAGCGGGCAAAACCTCACAGTATCCCCCCCTCCAACGGGAGCCACCCGGCGACCCAAAACAAATACAGACAGAGTGGCAGGGGGCAAAACAAGACGGTACTGGCCAAGCCAGCAGGGGAAGCCACCACAAGAGTGGGGCTAGCAAAAGAAACAGGGTCGCCGAGGGGTAACTAGGGTAGCAGAGGGGCAACTGGGGGAACTGGTCCAGAGGAACTGGGTCTAGAGAACTAGTCTAGAGGAACTGGTCTAGAGAACTGGTCTAGAGAACTGGTCTAGAGAACTGGGCTAGAGAACCGGGCTAGAGAACTGGTCTAGAGAACTGGTTTAGAGAACTGGTCTAGAGAACAGGTCTAGAGGAACTGGGTCTAGAGAACTGAGGGGCAAGCAGGGTAGCAAAAGGGGTAACCATGGTAGCACCGGGAAAAGGGGCTAGCAGAGGGAAGGTTAGCTGCCAGGGCACTGACAGCTACAGGGCCTATGCTAGCTGTACTGCTACATCAACATAGAGGCTGCGCAAGCTGCCGGAGCTAGGCTAGCAGAGGGAAAGGGTAGCTGCCAAGGCACTGATAGCTACAGGGCCTATGCTAGCTGTACTGCTACATCAACATAGAGGCTGCGCTAGCTGCCGGAGCTAGGCTGGCAGACAGGGCTGGACCAGCATGAGAGAACAAGCTAGCTGGAAGGACAGTCCTAGCTGTGTGAGATAAACTGCACAAAAAAGTGGAGGCCATGCAGAGGGACCGGGTTAGCTGCTTGGGCCTGGCTAGCTACAGGGCCTATGCCAGCTGCAAGGGCTGCATAAACATAGAGGCTGTGCTAGCAGCCGGGGCAAAGCTAGCAGACAGGGGCTCTGCTGAGGGACTGGGTTAGCCGCCAGGGCATGGCTAGCTACAGGGCCTATGCCAGCAGCAAGGGCTGCATAAACATAGAGGCTGTGCTAGCAGCCGGGGCTAAGCTAGCAGACAGGGGCTCTGCTGAGGGACTGGGTTAGCTGCCAGGGCATGGCTAGCTACAGGGGGGTCAAACAGGGCAAAACGGGAAGCAAACAGGGGAGCTAACCGGGGAGACTAACAAGCTAAACAGGGGAGTAACAGGCTAACAAGGGAGCTAAACAGGACTAACAAGGAAGCTAGAGGGAACAAGAAAAAAAAAGGCAAACTCAACATACACCGTCTGTGCTGGCTGGGGTCGTTGATTTGGTGGGGTCGTACTGTTATGGTTTGTAACCGACCCCAATCGCACAACACAAGACAGGTATGATGGTTTGCCAAGAAACAGATATTTATTGAACAACAGGGAAAAACAGGGAAAAGGGCACTGTCCCTTTAAGGGAGAATCACAAATACAGGAATATAAGATGAGGGGAAGGAAAAGTGCCTTTAAGAGGCGGGCAGGAAAAGAGAACACTATGGGAAAGTAAGGGAACGCCTAAGGGAAGGTTAAGGGAACGCCATGGGACAGAGGAACTAGAGACTAGGTAAACCAGGGACAAGGAGAACTAGGGAGAGAGGACTAGGGACTAGGAGAGCTAGGGATAGAGGACTAGGGACTAGGAGAACTAGGGATAGAGGACTAGGGACTAGGAGAACTAGGGATAGAGGACTAGGGACTAGGAGAACTAGGGAAAGAGGACTAGGGACTAGGAGAACTAGGGATAGAGGACTAGGGACTAGGAGAACTAGGGATAGAGGACTAGGGACTAGGAGAACTAGGGATAGAGGACTAGGGACTAGGAGAACTAGGGATAGAGGACTAGGGACTAGGAGAACTAGGGAAAGAGGACTAGGGACAGAGGGGACTGAGACCCGCAGAGGCGGGCTGGGGTACAGGGAGGAACTGGGGACTGGTGGGAAAAACATCTGGGCCGCTCTGCAGGACAGAGGAGAGAGTTAATGCACAAAAGGGAAAAGACAGAGCAGGTGCAGAACAGTCCAAATAACAAGGTGAACAAAGTAATAATATCTTCGTGTGACAAACACACAGGGGGAGATGTAAAGTCCAAAAATACTATTCTAAGTGAGAACCAAAAACAGAGGCATTACGCTGGGAGATGAAATGTCCAAACTAACTAACAGAGGCAATACGCTGGGAGAGTGACATCACAATCAAAACTCACCCAGGCGTATGCGTAAAGGTACAGGAACAGCAGCGGGAACGGGGGCAAGGACACTACGCTGGGTGAGTGACATCACAATCAAAACTCACCCAGGCGTGTGCGTAATGGTACGGGGACAGCAACGGGGCGAGGGCATCGCCACCGGGTGGCTGGCTGTCCGAGCCGAGGACAGAGTGGTGCAGGAACAGGCAGCGGGGGCGATGGCGGTGGCGAGGGTATCGCCACCGGGGAGCCGGCAGTCCGAGCCGAGGACAGAGTGGTGCTGGAACAGGCGGCGGTGGCGAAGGTGTCGTCACCGGGTAGCCGACTGTCGGAGCCGCAGAACAGAGTGGTGCGCCACACCTTGGTGTGCGCGTCGGAACAGAGAGACGCCTCGGGGTGCGTCTGCGAGGAGGAGTGTGCCAAGCACGAAGGTCTAGAAGATGCGCGTTGCGCGCTGGTCTGGAGAGCGTGCCAAGCTCGAGGGTTCTTGGAAGATGCGCGTTGCGCGCTGGTCTGGAGAGCGTGCCAAGCTCGAGCGTCCTTGGAAGATGCGCGTTGCGCGCTGGTCTGGAGAGCGTGCCAAGCTCGAGCGTCCTTGGAAGATGCGCGTTGCGCGCTGGTCTGGAGAGCGTGCCAAGCTCGAGGGTTCTTGGAAGATGCGCGTTGCGCGCTGGTCTGGAGAGCGTGCCAAGCTCGAGCGTCCTTGGAAGATGCGCGTTGCGCGCTGAGGACTGGAGAGCGTCTGCGCTGGTCTGGATGTGCGTCAGGACGAACAGCTGCGCGGGGGTCTGCAGTGGAACGCTGGGGTGCCTCCCGTGGAAGTACAGGAAGCGCAGACCAGTCTCCCCCACAGGCAACGGCGACAGCTGGCGAAGGCTGGAGCAAACATCTCGACGCCGGAGAATGGAACAGCATAGGCAGACAGAGGATCTCCCGAAAGAGTCTAGAAGTTTAGAGAATATGACTCGGCAAGTATACAACACGACCCCACGCCAAAACGAGGGGAAGCGCCCTGGTATTTAAAGCCCACAGGGGGACTAATTAGCCTGCCACCACAGGTGCGAGAGATAATAGGATATCGAACAGGTGTGGCCACTAAGGGTAAGGAACGAGAGGGTGGGGGCTAGAGAGAGTGAGTGAGAAGGGAAAATAAACAGTATAGAAGGGAAATAAACAGTATAGGCTTAAAGAAACAGAGAAAAGGTAGTGAGCAGCGGGCAAAACCTCACAAAAACTAATAAAAGGCCTCTCTAAAAAGGTACTGTAGGTCTTGAGTCCACGTTTAAAAGTGTCGACAGTTTGTGGTGCTCTCAGGTGGTTGGGGAGGGCATTCCACAGTCTGGGTGCGGCCGAGCAGAAGGCTCGATCGCCCATGGTGTGCAGCTTAGTCCTGGGGGCTTTGAGGAGGTAGGCTGTGCCAGAGCGGAGGGAGCGTGAGGAGGACTGGGGGGTGAGGAGTTCCTTGAGGTAGGCAGGGGTACCACCGTGTACACACTGGTGTTTCAAGTTTCTTTAATAGTTGTCATACAGAAGTACAGAATACTTTTATACAAAATGCTTCTTACTGTGAGTGAGTTCAAGTTCAAGTTTCTTTATTAGTTGTCATACAGAAGTACAGAATACTTTTATACAAAATGCTTCTTTCTGTTACGCTCCAGAGACTGTGCTAGACGAAAATAGATAAGTATAAAATAAAATAAGTATAGCAAGTAAAAAATAGAAGTCACGTACATGGACACAAGTGTTCAGTATGTACATATGTACAATGTTCAATGCAGAGTAGAAGTAACTGAGTTACCATACAATATACTAATATACAATATACTATATAGTGCAAAGCAGAAATGGGATGAGGTGCAATTTAGGTACAATTTACAGTAAGGTGTACTGAGGTATGGGTTGTAGTGCAAATTATTTACCAATAAATATAAAGTGTGTTTAGGTATTCTAACGTGTGTAAAGTGGGTGCTGCAGTGAGTTGTTTGTTTAAGTGAATGTGTGCGCGTGGAAGTGTGTGCTGTGATTTGATTTGATTTGATTTGATTTAATATTTTTTATTTTCGAGTCTTACATACAGATGTATGCCCAGCCCATATGGGCTTACAAGACACATAACAATAAGTATATAATAATATACTTTACCAATTACTTAACAAATGACATATAGACCAAGATGGCCATAAGAAAATACAAGAAAATACAATAAAACGTAATATAACACAAGCTGTACTCAATGTAAATAAACAGAAAAACAAGATGAATTCAAATACAATTATATAGGATACAGTGTGTTTTGTCTCAAGTGCCATGCCTTCTCCAAAAATCCTGCAAAACCGAAGATGTCCTCCACAAAAAAACAACTCAACATACAACTCTCAGACTGCCAAAACAAATCTGGGTTTACAATTTGAATTTTCTCAAATAAAGCCCTCCTCAAAGCGGTGTACAAAGGGCAACAAAATGATATTCATCCTCCACCACTCCCAGATCACACAGAACACACAACCGCTCCTCCTCAGGTTTACCCTGGAATCTACCCACTTCCACAGCCAATGGCAGGGTGCCAGACCTCAACTGGGCACACAGAGACCTCCGTCTTCTCTTTAAGTTTAACATTACATAAGGTTCAGTAAAATACTCATTTTTAATTGCAACATATTTTCTAAGTTTAGGTTTTTTCCAAATCTCCACCTTCCACTTATCCTGATGGATTGTTGATAATTTTGTTTTAATTATGTGAACCTTACACTGCAGATTGTTCATAAAAATCATACTCAAGTCAGTAGAAGAAAAAATCATGTGAGTGCATTTGATGGTTGTTACATAGTGTTATTGTCCGTTGAACATCCTGATGGCCTGGGGATAGAAGCTTCTTTCTGTGAGGAGGGAGACCTTGTACTCGATCCTGTGTTCCACGGGGAGCCAGTGTAGTGATCTGAGGATGGGGGTGACGTGGTCATGTTTGCGCACCCTCATCAGGATCCTAGCAGCGCTATTCTGGATGGATTGCAGTTTTTGAATGCTTTTAGTAGGGATCCCGATGAGGAGTGTATTACAATAGTCCAGCCTGGAGGAGACGAAGGCGTGGACGAGTTTCTCTGAATTTGCCAGAGTGAGTGACGAGCGGAGTTTTGTGATGTTCCTGAGGTGAAAGAAGAGGTCTTGCAGAGGTGTTTGATGTGGGTCTCATATGTGAGGTGGGGGTATGCTCTTCTTCAGCAATGCCTTCCTTCAAACTACTTCAGCATTACTCACACACCCCTGGGAGCTTCCCAGTACAGCCATAGCCTCCTACACTTGACCACTGAGCAGCTCCACTGGAGCAAATGGGGGTTACAAGCCTTGTTCGAGGGCACTTCAGCCGTGGGAGGACAGGCATAATAGAGAGAAAGTTCATTCACCCCCCCCCCCCCCCGCCCACACACACACACACACACACACACACACACATACACACACACAGAGACAGACGTCCCCATCAGGGGGTTGAACAGGTGACCTTCCAGTCACAACCACCGCCTCTCTCAACCTGTAGTGTCCACGTTATTAATATATTCATCGCTGTTCAGGATAAAGTCATGTCACAAATCCTCTCAACGCTCTGTGGGGTCATGTGATGTAAGTTAATTCCTGACACTGACCCAGAAGGGATGTGGGTGTTAGTGAACACGCAATGTTACGTTCCTCCTGTCGACCTTGTGGTCTCAAACGCTGTCATACAAATACCAGCTTCGGCCTTTATTTAAGTTTTCGATCAAAGCTCAATGCAATGACGTAGAGATACACAAAGATGAAAGATGAGATCAAAAAGAACGAATAATCGGTAAAAACCACTATCTCAAGCCCTGCGAAAAAGTTTTGATTGGAGGATCAAGAAAAGGGGGCGGTCTTATTGTTGAATGAAAGGTAGATGCTCTCAGTGTCAGATTTGTTCTGTTCAGCATCTGTCGAGGAGGGAAACTAATCCCTCTAATTCCTCTCAAGCCTCAACTCTAATATAGAATGAAAAACATTTCCTGTGCATCTTTTTATTTTTTCGCAGAACACTCATAAAACATAAAATGAATCTCTCTGAGTATCCTGGTATAGTATCCTCTCTAGTGCCTCTCTCTACCTCCTCTCTATCACCTCTCTCTAGCGTCTCTCTCTACCTCCTATCTAGCTCATCTATATAGCTCCTATCTCTACCTACTCACTCTAGTGCCTCTCTCTACCTCGTCTCTCTACCTACTAGCTCATCCATCTACATTATAGCTCCTCTCTCTAACTACTAGCTCATCCAGCTACATTATAGCTCCTCTCTCTAACTCCTCTCTCTAGCTCCTCTCTCTACCTCCTCTCTCTACCTCCTCTCTCTACCTACTAGCTCCTCCATCTACATCTCAAGGTCATCTCTCTACCTCCTCCATCTACATCATACCTCCCATCTCTACCTCCTAGCTCCTCTCTCTACCTCCTAGCTCCTCTCTCTACCTCCTAGCTCCTCCCTCTACCTACTAGCTCATATCTCTACCTCTTAGCTCCTCTCTCTACCTCCTAGCTCCTCCCTCTACATACTAGCTCCTCTCTCTACCTCCTAGCTCCTCTCTCTACCTCCTAGCTCCTCTCTCTACCTCCTAGCTCCTCTATCTACCTCCTAGCTCCTCTCTCTACCTCCTAGCTCCTCTATCTACCTCCTAGCTCCTCTCTCTACCTCCTAGCTCCTCTCTCTACCTCCTACCTCCTCTCTCTACCTCCTAGCTCCTCTCTCTACCTCCTAGCTCCTCTCTCTACCTCCTAGCTCCTCTCTCTACCTCCTAGCTCCTCTCTCTACCTCCTAGCTCCTCTCTCTACCTCCTAGCTCCTCTCTCTACCTTCTAGCTCCTCTCTCTACCTCCTAGCTCCTCTCTCTACCTCCTAGCTCCTCTCTCTACCTCCTAGCTCCTCTCTCTACCTCCTAGCTCCTCCCTCTACCTCCTAGCTCCTCCCTCTACCTCCTAGCTCCACTCTCTACCTCCTAGCTCCTCTCTCTACATCCTAGCTCCTCTCTCTACCTCCTAGCTCCTCTCTCTACCTCCTAGCTCCTCTCTCTACCTCCTAGCTCCTCCCTCTACCTCCTAGCTCCTCTCTCTACCTCCTAGCTCCTCTCTCTACCTCCTAGCTCCTCTCTCTACCTCCTAGCTCCTCTCTCTGCATCATAGCTCCTCTCTCTACCTACTAGCTCCTCCCTCTACCTACTAGCTCCTCCCTCTACCTCCTAGCTCCTCTTTCTACCTCCTAGCTCCTCTCTCTACCTCCTAGCTCCTCCCTCTACCTCCTAGCTCCTCCCTCTACATACTAGCTCCTCTCTCTACCTCCTAGCTCCTCTCTCTACCTCCTAGCTCCTCTCTCTACCTCCTAGCTCCTCTCTCTACCTCCTAGCTCCTCTCTCTACCTCCTAGCTCCTATGTCTACCTCCTAGCTCCTCTCTCTACCTCCTAGCTCCCCTCTCTACCTCCTAGCTCCTCTCTCTACCTCCTAGCTCCTCTCTCTACCTCCTAGCTCCTCTCTCTACCTCCTAGCTCCTCTCTCTACCTCCTAGCTCCTCTCTCTACCTCCTAGCTCCTCTCTCTACCTCCTAGCTCCTCTCTCTCTACCTACTAGCTCCTCTCTCTACCTCCTAGCTCCTCTCTCTACCTCCTAGCTCCTCTCTCTACCTCCTAGCTCCTCTCTCTACCTCCTAGCTCCTCTCTCTACCTCCTAGCTCCTCTCTCTACCTCCTAGCTCCTCTCTCTACCTCCTAGCTCCTCTCTCTACCTCCTAGCTCCTCTCTCTACCTCCTAGCTCCTGTCTCTACCTCCTAGCTCCTCTCTCTACCTCCTAGCTCCTCTCTCTACCTCCTAGCTCCTCTCTCTACCTCCTAGCTCCTCTCTCTACCTCCTAGCTCCTATATCTACCTCCTAGCTACTCTCTCTACCTCCTAGCTCCTCTCTCTACCTCCTAGCTCCTCTCTCTACCTCCTAGCTCCTCTCTCTACCTCCTAGCTCCTCCCTCTACCTCCTAGCTCCTCTCTCTACCTCCTAGCTCCTCTCTCTACCTCCTAGCTCCTCTCTCTACCTCCTAGCTCCTCTCTCTACCTACTAGCTCCTCTCTCTACCTCCTAGCTCCTCTCTCTACCTCCTAGCTCCTCTCTCTACCTCCTAGCTCCTCTCTCTACCTCCTAGCTCCTCTCTCTACCTCCTAGCTCCTCTCTCTACCTCCTAGCTCCTATCTCTACCTCCTAGCTCCTTTCTCTACCTCCTAGCTCCTCTCTCTACCTCCTAGCTCCTCTCTCTACCTCCTAGCTCCTCTCTCTACCTCCTAGCTCCTCTCTCTACCTCCTAGCTCCTCTCTCTACCTCCTAGCTCCTCTCTCTACCTCCTAGCTCCTGTCTCTACCTCCTAGCTCCTCTCTCTACCTCCTAGCTCCTCTCTCTACCTCCTAGCTCCTCTCTCTACCTCCTAGCTCCTCTCTCTACCTCCTAGCTCCTCTATCTACCTCCTAGCTCCTATATCTACCTCCTAGCTACTCTCTCTACCTCCTAGCTCCTCTCTCTACCTCCTAGCTCCTCTCTCTACCTCCTAGCTCCTCTCTCTACCTCCTAGCTCCTCTCTCTACCTCCTAGCTCCTCTCTCTACCTCCTAGCTCCTCTCTCTACCTACTAGCTCCTCTCTCTACCTCCTAGCTCCTCTCTCTACCTCCTAGCTCCTCTCTCTACCTCCTAGCTCCTCTCTCTACCTCCTAGCTCCTCTCTCTACCTCCTAGCTCCTCTCTCTACCTCCTAGCTCCTCTCTCTACCTCCTAGCTCCTCTCTCTACCTCCTAGCTCCTCTCTCTACCTCCTAGCTCCTCTCTCTACCTCCTAGCTCCTCTCTTTACCTCCTAGCTCCTTCCTCTACCTCCTAGCTCCTCTCTCTACCTCCTAGCTCCTCTCTCTACCTCCTAGCTCCTCTCTCTACCTCCTAGCTCATCTCTCTACCTCCTAGCTCCTCCCTCTACCTCCTAGCTCCTCTCTCTACCTCCTAGCTCCTCTCTCTACCTCCTAGCTCCTCTCTCTACCTCCTAGCTCCTCTCTCTACCTCCTAGCTCCTCTCTCTACCTCCTAGCTCCTCACTCTACCTCCTAGCTCCTCTCTCTACCTCCTAGCTCCTCTCTCTACCTCCTAGCTCCTCTCTCTACCTCCTAGCTCCTCTCTCTACCTCCTAGCTCCTCTCTCTACCTCCTAGCTCCTCTCTCTACCTCCTAGCTCCTCTATCTACCTCCTAGCTCCTCGCTCTACCTCCTAGCTCCTCTCTCTACCTCCTAGCTCCTCTCTCTACCTCCTAGCTCCTCCCTCTACATACTAGCTCCTCTCTCTACCTCCTAGCTCCTCTCTCTACCTCCTAGCTCCTCTCTCTACCTCCTAGCTCCTCTCTCTACCTCCTAGCTCCTCTCTCTACCTCCTAGCTCCTCTCTCTACCTCCTAGCTCCTCTCTCTACCTCCTAGCTCCTATATCTACCTCCTAGCTCCTCTCTCTACCTCCTAGCTCCTCTCTCTACCTCCTAGCTCCTCTCTCTACCTCCTAGCTCCTCTCTCTACCTCCTAGCTCCTCTCTCTACCTCCTAGCTCCTCTCTCTACCTCCTAGCTCCTCTCTCTACCTCCTAGCTCCTATATCTACCTCCTAGCTCCTCTCTCTACCTCCTAGCTCCTCTCTCTACCTCCTAGCACCTCTCTCTACCTCCTAGCTCCTCTCTCTACCTCCTAGCTCCTATATCTACCTCCTAGCTCCTCTCTCTACCTCCTAGCTCCTCCCTCTACCTCCTAGCTCCTCTCTCTACCTCCTAGCTCCTCTCTCTACTTCCTAGCTCCTCTCTCTACCTCCTAGCTCCTCTCTCTCTACCTCCTAGCTCCTCTCTCTCTACCTCCTAGCTCCTCTCTCTACCTCCTAGCTCCTCTCTCTACCTCCTAGCTCCTCTCTCTACCTCCTAGCTCCTCTCTCTACCTCCTAGCTCCTCTCTCTACCTCCTAGCTCCTCTCTCTACCTCCTAGCTCCTCCCTCTACCTCCTAGCTCCTCTCTCTACCTCCTAGCTCCTCTCTCTACCTCCTAGCTCCTCTCTCTACCTCCTAGCTCCTCTCTCTACCTCCTAGCTCCTCTCTCTACCTCCTAGCTCCTCTCTCTCTACCTCCTAGCTCCTCTCTCTACCTCCTAGCTCCTCTCTCTACCTCCTAGCTCCTCTCTCTACCTCCTAGCTCCTCTCTCTACCTCCTAGCTCCTCTCTCTACCTCCTAGCTCCTCTCTCTACCTCCTAGCTCCTCTCTCTACCTACTAGCTCCTCTCTCTACCTCCTAGCTCCTCTCTCTACCTCCTAGCTCCTCTCTCTACCTCCTAGCTCCTCTCTCTACCTCCTAGCTCCTCTCTCTACCTCCTAGCTCCTCTCTCTACCTCCTAGCTCCTCTCTCTACCTCCTAGCTCCTCTCTCTACCTCCTAGCTCCTCTCTCTACCTCCTAGCTCCTCTCTCTACCTCCTACCTCCTCTCTCTACCTCCTAGCCCCATCCCTCTACATCATACCTCTCTCCCTCCTGCCTCTAACAACAGAGCATGCATGTCCTAGCACTACCCTGCCCACACAAAACAACATTTAGATATAAAAGTGCAAGACTTGTTTTCTTCCCTGTGCTTCCTTCAGTATTCTGGTCATTTAGTTCCCTTTCATCAGCTTTATGAATTATGAAAGGAGGCAGTGGTGCCAGATGACTCATCTTTATCATGTACAGTAAGACGCAGGTGCTCTTGAAGAAAGAGGGTTCAAGATCATCACAACTTCAAGCACTCAAGTCTGCAGCATGAGAGAAGAGTGCCTGAAGTTAGTTTCCTTCCAATGCGAAAAATTGTATGAATTATTTGTGATGTTTCTTGTTTGTTGTTCACCACATTGTTTTAAGATCAAGTCCAACCTCACTGTAGTGGGAAAATAGGGATGTAAAACGAAGATGATGATGATGATGATGATGATGATGATGATGATGATGATGATGATGATGATGATGATGATGATGATGATGCATGTCTTAAAATGGAATGTCGATAGATTAATATACTGACAGACTGACTGATTTTATTAGGTATAAAAAGTACAAACAACAATGCATCCCAGAGGACAATACATAAAAGCATATTAAACACTGACTGACTGACTGACTAACAACTGCAGAGTGTACCAATGCAACTGGTGCTGGTATGACTACTAGGAATGCTGCTATTAGGATAATAATATCACAACTACTACTATTACTAGTGATGCTATGACTAATAATACTACTCCTGTAGTAGTAGTATTACCACAACTACCACTAATACTACTAGTGCTACTACTATTACTTCCATGGTACTACTACTGTAGTACTACTACAACTCCGACTAGTAGTGCTGCTATGACTAGTAATACTACTACTACAGTAGTAGTACTACCACAACTACCACTAGCACTGCTACTACTACGATGAGCACTACTATTAATACTAATACTACACACTATTGGTGAGAGGTTTCCGTAGGGCACACTGACAATATGAATTATATCAAAGGCGCTTAAAACAAAATGACAAACATCACAAAACAAACTGGTCAGACTACTACTTGACCTGAACCCCAGAACCCACCTCACCCCTGCCCACTTTGACAACCTAGGATGGCTTAGAGTAGACGACAGAGTACAGCAACTTGCAATGGGCCTGGTCTACAAGATACACTATACGACCGGGGTGCCCATGTACATGTCAAAATACTTCCCAAAGGTCAGTGAATACCACAACCACTACACCAGAGGAAGCTCAACAAATCATGTTAAACCCAGATTCGGATCAAACAAGGGACTAAACACGTTTCGCAATTATGCCACAACAATGTGGAACGCCCTACCCAAAGCTGTAAAGGAATGTGAATCCCTGCCCACATTCAAAACCGCTCTTAAAGAGCACCTACGGGAGGCTGCAATTCGAAACTGGCCACCGTAAATGCCCAAAACCCCCACCACCTCCTAATAGACAGTCTCCTCCCCACCGCATGTATATATTCCCTCCCCGCCGTATGTATATTTCTCTCCCACCCACCCACCCCCTCCTAATGTACAGTCCCCTCCCCATCATATGTATATACTCTGTCAGGATCTAGGGGTAACAGTACTGTATATTTGAATACCGTTTATGTCACAAATGTATCAGTACTAAATACCTATATGTCCCTATGCCATAAATGTCATGTATGTTGTGTATGTCATAAATGTCTATATGAATTGAAAATGGGGGACCCTGATGGAAACAAGACAAACGTCTTTCTCAGGTCTGCATCCCCTTAACAATTGTATTTCATTTCAACCTCTATTTAAAATCGTAAGCATCTGAGGTTTCCCTCATTTACAGAAACGACGATTGTACAGTACATAATAAAAACAATATTCACAGAAATGTAATGTATGTATTGAGCCGTACTGTATTGTACCCATTCTGCAATCTGTTAAATAAAGTTTTCATTCATTCATTCATTCATCAGGTAGCAGTGTGAAAAGCAATATGAAACAGGTCGTGTGGAGTGTAATGGAAAAGTTGTAGATGATATATTGCCAACCATTTGCTGACTCATGTGTAATGAAAGCGGGTATTCAAATGCCACCGTTAGAACATTATCACATATGGAGCAAGAGAGAGGAAATGGATGCACTGCTTCAGGAGAAAAACACAAGAGGCGTCGATCAATTCCAGTTTATCATCAAACACCCGACGCGCAAACAGCCATAGCGCGCATGCGACAGTGCGTCTGTGTACATTCACTGATGCAACCTCCGCCGCGGCTACACAAACAACATCGAAACACCCCCGTCCGTTTACTAAAACCAGCCGCTTGAATGCTAGACGTGTGTGTAAGGTCGGCGAACATGAGCCCCACTGTGTCCGCTAAGCTATGCAAATACAGAACACAGACGGCGCTTGCATCAGCACAAGCTCCTTAACATTAGCATTGCCCTCTGCTACAGTATGTGAGAGGTAGATCAGACTGACATGGCAAAGAAACGCAGGCTAAGCAACCACTTTTATCTCGCATTTACTTACCAAGCAGATTTTATAGGCCCACTGAAATGGTCTGCTCAGGCAGTAATTTGCATGTGCGTAAGGGTCAACCGGCTCAAATGACAGTCTGCAAGCCCTTATGTACATATATCTACATGTGAATAGACCATCGATGACTGACAGCAGACAAGCTCATGACAATAGGGAGGTGTAGTCTGACGTCACTGGTTGTTCCACCCGTATAGATTTATCATTGGGAAAATGGATTATCGGCTATTGTAACAATTCTGCTGCATGGAAATTGAAAAGCTTTCCATTTTTGCACAAAATTAGTTCCCTTCCCTTCACCTATCACTAACATTATTGTTTAAACATTTGTGGTTGAAATAAAATTTCGCGATTTTTTTTTATGATTAATTGCGAATATTTTCATGTTGCGCTATAGATTGTGGATGAATCAGCACAGAAAGGTACACCATGCCAATGTTAATGCTTTATTTGTTTTAAACGAGGCGATTTAGAAATGGGCAATGGGGAAATACATTGCGTTGGACAGAGGGTGGAACACGAAAAACGGCAATGACGTAACCATTACACCTCCCTATAGGAGCAGAGTTCCCCGGTACAGGGCTGGTTCACTAGGAAGAGGTGATATTTAGCCTCACTGAGCAGAGACACCTGCCCACAGCCTGCGTATCAATTAAGTTCAGCCTGAGATGATGTCATCAGGGCTGGGTTTCCTCCATACAAAAACATTACTTTACATCAAAAATATATGGTAAATATTTTCCACTATTTGGTCAATCTGGAACATACCTGCAGGACATGGAGTCACGACTTCAAGAAGAAACACTTTCTTTCTAAGCTTGGAGGTAGAGATTAATACTGAGATGTGAATCTCAGCAACAGTTGTTATTGGAGGATCAAGAAAAGAGGGCAGGGTTTGAGATAGGTCAAACCTCATCTTCAATGATACTGAGCATAAACAAAGACATCAAACATACAGTTAACAAGAAAAACTGTTAAAATATAAACACAATCATACAAAACAACAAACAATATAACTTAACAGTTACAGGCCGATAATGGACGGAGTCTACTGCACTAATACTGCACTAATAACAATTGGCTATTTCTGAGATCAGTCATTTAGGCACAGTGTACCAAAAAAGTGGACCTAACATACTGTAGATGTAATATGGTAATTTTGGGAAATAGTGCAACACAACATCAATACAAAGATGGAGAAGAATGTGAAAATAAAAGAAGATGTAGACAGAACCTGGAGCACTTTCAGATGCATGTACTCTTTGTATGAGTTCTGTTCTAAGTGGCCTCTCTCATAGGCACCAGTATCTGCTCATCTCTCATCTCACTCTCCTCTCCTTCTCTCTCATCTCACATCTCACTTTCCTCTTTGTGTCTCTCATATCTCATCTCACTCTCCTCTCCTTCTCTCTCATCTCACATCTCACTCTCCTCTTCTTCTCTCTCATCTCACATCTCACTCTCCTCTCATTCTCTCTCATCTCACATCTCACTCTCCTCTTCTTCTCTCTCATCTCACATCTCACTCTCCTCTTCTTCTCTCTCATCTCACATCTCACTCTCCTCTTCTTCTCTCTCATCTCTCATCTCACTCTCCTCTTCTTCTCTCTCATCTCACATCTCACTTTCCTCTCATTCTCTCTCATCTCACATCTCACTTTCCTCTCAATGGGTCTCATTCTCCAACATTTCCCAAAGACTTCTCTTAGGGCGACCATCTTGGAACCGACTGAGACAGAATCGCAGACAAGTACAGCCTGATTCACCAACGCGTGGGGAAGCTGTCTTAACACATTCCTGGCCAACCACGTATATATACATTATTGGGAGCCAGCGGTTGACAATTTTTTTTCTTTTATTCGATTTTAATACCCTATTCAATATCAGCTAGCTGTATTTTGCCTGGAAAAGTCATATTGGGACTCCGAAGGTGCAGTACTGGCCATATCCTGCTAGTGGCGCTGTATTGAGAATGCAGTAACCACTGTTCCAGACCGGGTGCCACACTGAAAATGCTCCGGGCACTCTTTTCTACTAACCTGAACCTAGGGCTTCACCCGATCGCATTGAATAGTTTTCGGGACCCCCGATTCATTATGCTGTGGTGGGTTATGTCGTGGGCCAAATGGACAAATTATCTACCAGATGGCAATCAAATAATTGGAATATTCTTTTTGGAATCCCACCGACCACAGGTAAGGAAAATTTTACGTAAATTTCAGCTTGATCGTGCAAGGATTTCATAGCCATCCCCCTGATCAGCGTATGTTGTGGTAATAACGAATGCCGTTATTGGCAATCAATTAATCAGAAACGACCCACCCCCCCTTTCATGCATTCATGATGAAACATAATACCTATCATATGCATTTGATTTTTTTATTGTATCGTGTGTAGGGGACAAAACGCCAATAATACACGTCGCAGCTTATAAATAGCCTCACAGGAATTAGCCCTGATCATTCCGTAAATAACACTCATATTCACCACAGTATAAAACGGGAACGTATGGATGGAAAAATTATTTCTTTTTTGCATCTTAAACGGAAGGTTCTTTTGTATCCATAGCTATAATATAAAATATAGATTTAGCTCTACAAACAACGTGACACACGGTGAAAGTGTGTAATGGAAAGCTGGCGTAGCTATAGCTATCTGGGGAATTCCAATGGCCGTGAATGTGGCGTGAAAGTGGCCCAAACAATCCCAGCTGGGATGCCGCGATGAGGAATGTCACTATGAACGTGTGTTCCCGTCTAGGTAATTTGCATACAAGACACGCCTCCGAGAGCTCCTTATAAGCCAGGCTCTGTGCCGTGTGCAAATGAAATCGCACAAAGTCGAGATTTTAGACACACCTGTCCAGCTCATTAAATGCAACTGATGCGATGCAGCCGTGTAAAAATGGTGTCGGAAGAGCTTTGCGACCGATCAAAATGAGATTCGATTAATGTATTGTCATCATATACAGGCTACTACAGCTCGTGGCCACCTGCCGCAGCGCGCGCACACACACACCCACACACACCCTTGCAGTACTGTATAGTCTATGTGCGTAATGACTGAACGCAGTAGGGCTTATATTATTCTAATGACTTGTTTTATTAGGAAGTCACAGATACTGAGCTGCCTATAGTAGTACAGTCCATCAGTCCGCTGCCTGACTCTGGCGCCGCCTTAATGTGTACTGTACTTACTGTACATATATGGCAGAGCATATATATAGTATCTACTAAATCCTAATTAAACAAGTAATTAGAATAATATAAGCCTGAACCACTTGCCTGTGCTATACGTGCTCATAAGGAAATCAGTGGTATTCGTATTGATAGTTGTGAGTATAAGGCCAGCCTGTTTGCTGATGACATATTATTAACACTAACAAATCCTAGCCATTCCATCTCTTAAGTACTAAAGCTTATAGATACATTTGGTAAATTTTCGGGCTATAAAGTGAATTATAGTAAAAGTGAAGCTATTCCACTTAACAACCTAACTTTTCAATCACATCTGGGTTCTGCTCCTTTCAATTGGAAGCCAAAAGGAATTAAATACCTGGGAATTAAAATCCGATCTCCCATTGAAAAAATGGTTGAGGTAAATACATCGGACCTTTTAAAGAATATAAAGGAGGACATCAAAAGATGGACAGTCTTGCCTTTATCCCTATGGGGCAGATCTGATATTATAAAAATGAATTTGTTACCAAGGCTAGCTTTTTTGATGTCCTCTATACCGCTAAAGTTCCCTCCTAGTTGGTTCAAAGAAATAAACAAATTATTCTCTGGCTTCCTATGGAACAACAGAAAACCTAGAATCAGCCATAAAAAACTTATAAAACCAAGAAGTAGTGGAGGAATAGGACTACCAGATATCCACCAGTATTACATAGCATATAACTCAAGATACCCCTTGCAGTGGGCTTACAATAGTGTGAGACAGATTGGCAGCTGGGAATGGCTTGAAGAACAAATTATAGAAGAACATAACAAAGATCTATCTCTTTCAATGTTGTGGTATAACCCAAAAATCACTCCCAGACTTGACAATCCGCTTTTAGAATTTTCATGTGAAATAGTGAAAATCTTACATAAACGCCTGACCTTTAGTGGATATTCCTTACCATCATGTCCATTATGGAAAAACCCGTTGCTCTCTGCAGGAGGTAAAACCCTTAAAAATAATGTATGGCAACAACATAATATAACACAGGTGGGGCAAGTGATCGAAAGGGGAAATATGATACCTTTTAATGAACTTAAAACACAGTTTGGGCTGAAAGACACAGAATTTTTATCTTATTTACAAATACAATCAGTTATTAAATCATTGTTGTCTAAAGGCATAGCTATAGGAACAAACAGAGTCTTGGAAGAGACATTAAGGGGAATTACAGGCAGGAAAAGGCATTGTATCTGCAATGTATAAACTATCATGTTCAACCACCCCTGATACCAATACCCAAACTAAAGTCCAATGGGAGCGAGACATGGGTATACCCATATGTGAAACACAATGGGAAGCAGCACTTAGGAATAGTACTAAAATATCTAAATGTGTTGGATATAAAATTATACAATTAAAGATATTACACAGGGCCTATATAACACCCTGTACACTAAATAAAATGAATCAAACCCTACCCAAATTGTGCTGGCATGGGTGTGGAGTAGAGGGTACGCTCATGCACTTGCTGTGGCACTGCCCGCTTGTTAGGACATTTTGGTTGGACATTGCTGAGGACCTGTCAGTTACTCTCCAAATTGACATTAATCCTTGCCCTATAACGTGTATATTGGGTGTAAAAATGGACACTGCTCAAGCAAAGATTGTAAATAATATTGTAGCACTGGCTTTTCTAGCATGCAAACGGATTCTTTTAATGAACTGGAAAGAACGCAAACCTAACTGCTTCAGTTTGGAGAACTGGCGCAAGGACTTCATGGACTTTAATGGAACAGGCTGCTCTATCTCTTCAAGAGAGTGATAGGCCAGATGGCCTTCAAGGTCCCCTGAACTTTATTAGATCAATCTGGAATATGTTTGTGTACTGAACCTTTGTAACACTCTGCAACCCCCCCCTTATTATTATAATAATTATAATTATAATTATAATAATAATTATTATTATTATTATTATTATTATTATTATTATTATTATTATTATTATTATTATTATTATTATTATTATTATTATTATTATTATTATTATTATTATTATTATTATTATTATTATTATTATTATTTTTGTCTTAGTTTGTCTTGTCATGTATGTATTGTCCTGCTTGTGAAAAATAAAAAACGTTAAATATAAAAAAATAAAAATAATATAAGTCTACTGTTCATTCATTACACACGTAGGCTACATAGTGTATTCCAATATCTGTTTTATTGATTAATGATATATTTGAAAGAATGCAGGTTATAGCTATATAAAACAAATATATGTCCCATTGTACCAATCAATGGGATATAATGCATGTTGGCTATAACCTGCATTCATTCAAATGTATAATTAATCAATAAAACAGATATCTAACAAATAAGAAATACAAATGCCACAGAAGGCATTAATATCTGAGTAATTAAGTAATTATACATTTGTAGCTGGTTCAGATATGGTTAATCCAGCTGCCCTGTGATCAGATTAATCCATATTATTACATGGCGTTTTCACATTCGCCGAAATGCTTGCTTGTGATTGGTCAATAGCCCCCCGACAGCGGTCATTATTTTTCAATAATGACCGCTGTGGGACAATAATGACCGATGTGCGCAGCTGTTCGCAATCAAGCCAGTGCAGCAAATCAGACACACCTGCCGCGACTGCACTGACAGCGGAGTGTGTGTATTACAGCGGAGCCAGAACAGAGGCTGCCCGCGATAATAATAATCACATTATTTGGGCTGACAGAGCCACAGAACAACTGCGATTTGTCAAATGAATTAGGTATATTGTTAGTAAGTTAGCCATGTAATAAGCGGGATAATGTATAGCTTTACTCGGTCATTGTCGCAAAATAATTGACCTTCACTGACGTTTAAAACACCTCGCCGAAGCGGCTCGGTATTTTAAACTACGTGTCGGTCAATTATTTTGCGACAATGACCGAGTAGCTATACATTATCCCTTACTTATTTATTTTTCAAATGCGTAATTTTTTATCGTACAAATACTCTCATATTTATTTTAATTATGATTAATTAATTAATTCCAAGGAGGCCTGTAGGGGTTTGATTTATTGATTGAAAACTTTATTAACAGATTGCAGAATGGGTACAATACACACAATTGTTAAGGGGATGCAGACCAGAGAAAGACTTTCGTCTTGTTTACATCAGGGTCCCCCATTTCAATACATATATGACATACATGACATACAGATAGACAGTACTGCTACATCTATAAATTTATGACATACCAGATTTGCAAATACAGCACTGTTTGTGATACAAAAAGAGTCCAGAAAGGAGAGTATATACATTTGACGTAAAAACTGTACATTGGAGGAGGTTGGGGGGGGGTTGGGTGGGTGGGGTGGGGGGTGTTCTTTGAGAGTGGTTTTGAAAGTGGGTACATTCCTTTGACATGAAGGAATCACTATGATTCCTCACGGAGCACACCAGTCTGTCAAGTTAAGTATGCTCCTCAGCGCTCGTAAATCCTGCTCTCAGTCACGGCCGAATCCCACAACCGGCCCTAAGATGTCTCAAATGGCCCTGAGAGCAAATTTCTTGTCGTAAGTCCGTTGGAGAATGAGACCCAATGTCTCTCATATCTCATCTCACTTTCCTCGCATTCTCTCATCTCAAATCTCACTCTCCTCTCCTTCTCTCACATATCACATCTCACTTTCCTCTTTGTGTCTCTCATATCTCATCTCACTTCCTTTTCATTCTCTCTCATCTCACGTTCCTCTTTCTCATTTATTTCCCCTACTCTCAGACAGAGCCACTTGAAGCACCTGAAGCCACTTAAGACCGTAGCTACGTAAGAGCCGGTGAGAGTGAAGATGAGTGGCCAGGAGACTAATGCCAGTAGTGTGCAAAAGGAGGACATGAGGAGGAAAATGGATGAAGGGCAACACTGGTCTGTTAGAGTATATCAGGCTGCCATTAGTCTGACCCACAGGATGTTGACTGCATGCAATATCCCCGCTCCGATTGGAGCAGACGGTTAATCGAGATACAATTGCGATCTCGATTCATAGACCTATGCAATCTCATTTCTAAATTATGACAATTTCTTTTATAAAAAAAAAAATATATATATATAATATATATATATATAATATATATATATATATTTTTTTTTTTACTTTTTACTTAACTTGTTTAAATGATGACGATTCTGACTTGAGTTGTTTTGTATGTTACAAGAGACTTTTACGTTTAAGTCAAGCACTTTCATATATGTTATGTTTATGTTTAAGTCAAGCACTTTGATATGTTATGTTGTCTGTTTAAGAAAGAGTGCAATAAATGATTTTATTGAAAAAATAAGAATCGTGTGAGAGAATCGTGATCTCAATTCTTAGAGAGAAAAATCGTGATTCACATTTGAGCAAGAATCGCCCAGCCCTAGAGCAGACTATTTCAATCTACATCCTCCTCCTTCCGCTCCCCTTGTGATGATGAGTGGCATGGTGGTGTAGTGGTTAACACTATCGCCTCACAGCAAGAAGGTCCTGGGTTCGATTCCCACTTGGGTCCCCGGGCGCAGCCCACACCGCAACCCATGTCTGCTCCCGGCTGCCCTCGGGAGGAAGGACGACGGGATGGGTCACGCGCAGCCTGGTGAAGATTTCTAAGATGATCTAGTGTGCTCCGGTACTCTCCTCTCTGATGATTTTGTCTAACATGCAAAGCAACATTTTCTCAAATAATGTAAAGGAATTACGTATTTCTGTGGCAATACATATATTTTGTACATATCAATTAGCCTATTTGTTCTTTGCAAACATTAACATTATGCACTAATAAAGGAGACAACATATCAATTAGCCTATTTGTTCTTTGCAAACATTAACATTATGCACTAATAAAGGAGACAATGACAACAGTGAGCTGTGTGCCAGATTGTCTCTAAAACTCATGTCATGCGATAACATTTTCAGGCTACATTGTTTGAATGTAATATATTTATAAGATAATACAATTATATAATATAATGATTATAATTTATAAACATTATACATTGCAGATACAATACTTAAATACATTACTTATGGCTATAACATAATGTACATTATGTATGTTTTTCCCCCTTGTGATTAGTACTTTATTTATATATTTTTTGTGAAAAATGGTCTGTGCACAGACATGTTGTTAGTATGTGTTGTTAGTCAGCTACTGTTTCTGTTACAGCCAAAATACTGCTCAGTGCTGAACTGCACATCCCACCCCTTACTGCTTACCTGCCAACCAGGCTGTCAGGATTGGCTGATTGACTGCCATGCTGACTGGCAGAACCGATGGATTTATTAGCCAAGGCAAAACATGTTGCAGCATTTTGGCTGGCGGATTGCATTTCCTGAGTGCAAGGATCACAGTTTATATATTTATATATATCTGTACTGAGCTTTGCTTTCCTCCTCTCAGAGATGTGATGCGTCTCCTATAGCTTTCAACTCTCTAGTGATTAAGTGAGCTGCATGTGTCTCTGTAGATATACCCATTTCAAACCTCTCTTTGTCTCTTACTTCCTCTCCACTCTCTGTATGTGTCTACAGTATATAGCTTCCTCTCCACTTTCTCTCTCTCTCTCTTCTCTCTCCTCCTCCCCCTCTCATCTCTCTCCTGTATATTATTGTTTTTCTCGCTCCTCCTCCCCCTCTCATCTCCATCCTGTGTCTTATTGTTCTTCTCTCTCCACCCCCCCCCCCCCCCCTCTCATCTCTCTCCTGTATATCTCAGTTACACAGAGGGTGCAAATTGGCTCCATAAAGACATACATCCTAAGCAGTGCCATTAGTTATGACCGGTACAATTCCATCTGTTATTTTACACTCAACCCCTCCTACGTGTGAAAAAAACAACATCACTGCTCTCAACTGTGAAAGCAAACAAAACTTTGTTTCCATCTCTCAAGCACAGTTTTCTAATTAAACTCCACACCCAAAGAATCACACTCCTCCTACACAGAGAGAGTTGGATGACGTTTTACCGTCAACTATTTCTGGAAGAAGTAAACAAACCGGTGCTGCTTACCCTTGTCTTATTTCCAACAATGAACCAACAATTTGTTGAAGAAATTCAAATGTACTGTACTATAAAATGTACAGTGTGTTGTGTCCATGGAAATTAAAAGTGACTTACTATCATTATATCACTGCATAGTGCATACATCATCATCGATGTGCATGCATGCATACTAGTGGCTTATTTGTTATACTATGTACTGTATATGCAAGTGAAAGTTATTGCTGCATTTTCTTTTTTATTATTTTGATTGGGGAGGTCAGCAA
>NC_140177.1:89384756-89417256 GCF_963971535.1 Notolepis coatsorum
AGAATAAATGTCTCTCCAGGGTCACTGACTGGAAAAGGTTTAAGAACTCACTGTTTAGAGTGTAATCCCAATTCCTTCGAGAACAGCAATGGTATTTTAAACAGCCTGGCTGTTCTAATTTGTGTCAAGGATGTTCTTGTTATGGAACGATACGCTAGGCAGTAATTAATTAGATTTACCTCAATTACTAGTTTAACTACATTTTTCAGTAGCTGGGTGGTTAGTTTAACAACGTTAAAATATATATTTTAATATTATTATTTTGGGTTAGTTAGTTCATTACAAACTACATATGTCAATATGGCATTTCCTGATTCCACCCAAGGAAACTATAAAAGAAGGAAGGGTCATCACATCAGAATACTAGCATTGTTGTAACTTAATAGGTCAGTGTACATGATTAATGTTGAGTGTTTATTATAGTCAGAGATACTATTATTTACATTAGTTATTGCATTAGTTAGTAGAAATACAAGTCCCAGAATGTCTTGCGCCTAGTAACCTAGTAACCAGCTGTGTCCGATTATATTGATTGAAGTTGCCAACTGAAGAGAGCGTTTGTGAAGCAGAGAAATGTAATGTAATGTGCACCGGTAAACTTCTATATAAAAGAAACGTTCATATTATAACCCGACGTTTGGACAATCCATTATTTGGAAAGTAGTTATTCTACAAGCGTTCTATGTTCTGCTTGGTGCCAGTTCTATTGAAGCCATTCAAATATACATCAACCAATATATCAAACATTAGTTAACAATGCAACACATTTCCAATGATTCTAACATCCGAGGTAATAACCTGTTTAAATGGCATAAACAAGGAGACGGCTGATTCCATTCAACTCAATGTCGGCCAAACTGAACGTTTCCACACTTGGCACCAATGTGCTTTCACACGCTACACAGTGACGTGATGACCCTTCCTAATTTTATAGTTTCCTTGATTCCACCTCAACAACTGCTCCCTGTTCTGTCCTTAATGCACACCCACCAGCATGCCTAAAGCTCAAAGGTTGAACTGTCTGCAGGAGTCTGCGGTCCTGACATAGGCCAAACCGTGAGCTCACATGCACCTCTCCAAAAATATAAATGCATGTACAGTAGTGCAACGTGGTTCTGCAAGCACTTTGATTGGCCTGCTTGCCTTTGAGCCACGCATTTCCCGTATGTACCTTGATATGTGAGGACAGCATTGCACTCGTGTGGAGGAGAGCTTAGATTAGCAATGGTACAACTATATATACTTGGATGTTGCAAGATGCAACAACATTTATTGTGACAGCCCAGAACAAGAGAAGAGAAGAGAAGAGAAGAGAAGAGAAGAGAAGAGAAGAGAAGAAAAGAAAAGAAAAGAAAAGAGAAGAGAAGAGAAGAGCTGATTCAATGGGGGGAAAACGTCTATTGTTTCCTCTCCAGGGATCCCTACACCAGTACATGGATTACAATTACAACCAGGGTGCAATTTGTGTGGAAAAAACAAGGAGGGACCATTAAACGTTGTATATATATTGTGATGAATCTGGTGGGGACCAGACTCGCCACGGTTCAAATACAAACAAATTCAAAAGGTCCACACAAGAGCAATATCAATCAATACAAATATTTATTGAATTAAGGCAAAAATCCAGTTTGATAAGCAAGAGAATGGTCATAGACAGTCCGATGGTCAAAACACAAAACAGGCTCGCAGACAGAAAAAGGGATTGTTCAGTACTCAGGGTAGTCATCCGGTCCAGGGTCAGTACACAAGGTGGAATCTCAGCCAGTCCAGGTTCCAGTACACAAAGAACACCTACTCGCTTTCTCCTCACCTCTCACTACCTCTCACCGTCACAACTCTGAATGCTCAATCTCTCTCTCTCTCAATAACACAACTCCAACTCCTACTCCTCTCCCCTTACTACTGTGACTTTGACTTTGTAGTGTGTGTGTCTGGGGTGTGTGCATGTGAGATGTGTGTGACTAATGATGTGCAGGTGTATTCTATGAGTACTAATCAGCTACCTAATTGACTCTACTCCTCCTGTGGCAGACGTATCTCCCATCCTTCACATATCCATGGGAGGGAGGAGGAGATCTGTCACAATATATATAGTACTATAGTCTATAAACATATATAAGTAATTTTCTGTTTAATTTGTTGTTTGTTTCCATTTTTCTAAATCGAGGGATTTGTCCTCAAGCATTATTCTCAACAGAATAGCGCTAGTTTTGCTTTCAAACGGATGCTTTCTGAAATATAATGCAATAGTTTGCTGCTCCCTTTTCATCTTGTAGGCCAAATGCAGGACAGTATGCTGATTTTATGCGACAGTACAGTAATACAACATAACAATATCCCACCCTAAGCAGTCTCAGAGTCAGTTGATTTGTCAATCAAACGACACAGATGGCTAATCTAATTAATGATAATAGAGAGATTCATGAGAATCTCTCATCCTACCTTGCAGAAGTAAAAAACAATAACAAAATTGGCCACACCCAACACAACAACTGTACCAAAACAGAAAAAGATGAAAAATATGACAGAGCCCTCTGGTGGCTACTGCAATTAATTTACCACCTTACGCGTTTGTAATGTATAAAGTGTTTGCTCTAAATATAAGCATTTTGATTAATTAACTAATTGCTTAAAAACACAGTAGGCTAAGTATGTCAAATGGCTAAGCAGCAGAAACATTGCCGAACGGAACATTAATTGTAGTCTGATATAGTTGTTAGCACCCCAAATCAGGAATCTGCGACCAATGCATCATAGACAGTGCAGTGCGCCTTATGTGCCTTTTGAGGAATTCATATTTTTTGCCGGTCCGCGCTGCTTAGAGCCTTTTTTTTTTTTTTTTTTTTGATATTTTTTGCACAAATCTCAAATATTCAAAACACATTTTTCCACATCACAGTATGCAACGTCCAAGACTTGCCTTTTTCTTTTTTTGTAAGAACATACAAAACATGGACAAGACTCATACAAATACATTAAAAACTGACATGGAAATTAAAAAAATACTTACGAAAAAAGAAAGATACTATACTATACATTGTGCACATACATCCCTGATGCATATACTTTACATGTAGACCGATCTACCTGTGAGCAGGTATGTGCTGCATACATAAAATCTATGCATATACATACATAATACAATATAAAGTACAAGTACCATCAGATCAGATCCCCTTTTTTATATTCATCCTTGATACCATTGTAACCCCACCTTAGTCATTTGTCCCCAGACCGTTCAGTCAGGTGTAGAAAACTGTCCCACACCTCAGCGAAGATATCCTCTCTTCCTGCGACTCTATATGTCACCCTTTCATATGATGCTGTCTGGAACATTAGTTCCATCCATTCTTTAAAAGTAATATCAACAGGTGATTTCCAATGTCGTAATGCAATTCTACATCCTGATATCATGGCCATTCTATACCACATTCCCCGGTATTTAGGCAGTTTAATCCCTTTCGGAACTATACCCAAAACACATGCCATTGGGGCGTTATTTATCTTCACATTCAGAACCTTACTTAGGAATATTACAATTTGATCCCACATTTTCCGGACCTTCTCACATTCGTATGAATGAATGAATGAATGAATGAATGAATGAATGAATGAATGAATTAATGAATTAATGAATGAATGAATGAATTAATGAATGAATGAATGAATGCATGAATGAATGAAAACTTTATTTAACAGATTGCAGAATGGGTACAATACAGTACGGCTCAATACATACAATTGTTAAGGGGATGCAGACCTGAGAAAGACGTTTGTCTTGTTTCCATCAGGGTCCCCCATTTTCAATTCATATAGACATTTATGACATACACAACATACATGACATTTATGGCATAGGGACATATAGGTATTTAGTACTGATACATTTGTGACATAAGCGGTATTCAAATATACAGTACTGTTACCCCTAGATCCTGACAGAGTATATACATATGATGGGGAGGGGACTGTACATTAGGAGGGGGTGGGTGGGTGGGAGGGAAATATACTTACGGCGGGGAGGGAATATATACATGCGGTGGGGAGGAGACTGTCTATTAGGAGGTGGTGGGGGTTTTGGGCATTTACGGTGGCCATTTTCGAATTGCAGCCTCCCGTAGGTGCTCTTTAAGAGCGGTTTTGAATGTGGGCAGGGATTCACATTCCTTTACAGCTTTGGGTAGGGCGTTCCACATTGTTGTGGCATAATTGCGAAACGTGTTTAGTCCCTTGTTTGAGCCGAATCTGGGTTTAACATGATTTGTTGAGCTTCCTCTGGTGTAGTGGTTGTGGTATTCACTGACCTTTGGGAAGTATTTTGACATGTACATGGGCACCCCGGTCGTATAGTGTATCTTGTAGACCAGGCCCATTGCAAGTTGCTGTACTCTGTCGTCTACTCTAAGCCATCCTAGGTTGTCAAAGTGGGCAGGGGTGAGGTGGGTTCTGGGGTTCAGGTCAAGTAGTAGTCTGACCAGTTTGTTTTGTGATGTTTGTAATTTTGTTTTAAGCGCCTTTGAGGTGCTTTGGTACCATGAGGTGCACGCATAGTCATAGTACCCTTGAATGAGTGCTCCTGCCAGAGTCTTCAGGGTATTCTTGTTTACCAGAGAGGAGATCCGGTACAAGAATCTAGTTCGTTGGTTGACTTTTTTTATTACATTGGATGCCATTTTGTCACAGGAAAGATTTGCCTCTAGGATGGAACCCAGGTATGTAATTTCGTCTTTCCTTGTGACAATATTGTCACCCACTGTAACTGAGAAGCCGTCGGTCTTGCTGAGTTTGTTATTTGAACCGAAGAGAATGGACTCTGTTTTGCCCATGTGTAATGATAGTTTGTTATCAGCGAGCCATATGCAGATAGCATTTGTAGTAAAGTGCCTGTCTCCTTCTCACATCTCCAGCAGATGTCACTGTCCCTTAATTTCAGTCTGGCCAGTTTACTAGGCGTCCAATAGCTTCTGTTCAACACTTTGTAAAAAATAAGTTGTGATTGCGCCTCCCGAGAGAATTTACCCCATTTGGACACCAGTTTCTCCCACATTTCCTCAGTAATATCCTCACGTACATCGTTCTCCCAGCTCAGCCTCAGACCCGCCAACTTGGGTGCATTGTATTCTCTTATAACACCATAGAATCTTGATGCACCGCCTTTCCTACGCCATCCTTTATAAAATATTTCTTGAATTGCAGTAATCGGGCCACACTTTGGCCCTCCCATTGATGACGATATACAATGTCTAATCTGTAGGAATTTATAGAAGTTTTTATTATCTATACCAAAATCCTCTTTAATATCCTCAAAAGGTAAAACCCCATCTTCCCCGGCTATATCACCCAGTACATGTATCCCCCTTTTAATCCAGTCGTCCCATATGACTGATTTCTTACCAATCTTTAGTTTTTATTATACCATATAGAGGCTCTTGTAGTCAGATATGGGCTATCACCAGTCAGCCTGTGCGACTGATTCCAAGTTTCCCTGGCAAACGCCATTAGAGGGTTCTTAAGAGGTATAGGTCTGTCTGATTGTGTCAGGAAGGATTCCAGAGACGAGGGATATACCATTTCCTCCTCTATCTTGACCCAAGCAGGTGCCTCCTCAGTCGAGTGATTCAATTTGGAGAGCTGGGAGAGCGAGAACGCATAGTGATACCAGTCTAGCTTAGGCAGGGACAAGCCGCCATTTTCCTTTGCTGCATACATTTTGGCCCGACCAAATAGTGGCCTTTTGCCCCCCCATAAATATACATTAATGACTTAGTCATACTGTTTGAGTAACTGAGTCGGGAGAGTCAGCGGCAGCATATATAGAATATAATTTAATTTGGGAGCCAATATCATTTTTACTAAGTTTATCTTCCCAAGGAGGGACATATTCATCTTGGCCCAATTCTGGGTCAGAGCACTAACGTGTTCGATTATAGGGGCAACATTGGCTTGTACTATCTCTTTCAGACCTGGGATCAGCTTTATTCCTAGGTATATCAACCCTGACGGCATCCACCTGTACTGCTATCCCCTCCTAATAGCAGGGGGACAGCACTTAGAGAGAGGCATTGCTTCTGATTTGCTCCAGTTGATTGTGTATCCAGAAATTTCGGAGAAGGACTCGATAACAATTCCAATGACCCCAGCTGCTGTTTGGGGATTGCTGGATACCAATAAGATATCATCCGCATATAAAAATAGTTTATGTTCCACCTGCCCCGCTATTACCCCTTTGATGTCTTGATTAGTCCTTAGTGCGATAGCAAGTGGTTTGAGGAAAAGCGCGAACATTTGGGGAGAAAGCGGAGAACCTTGCCTCGTCCCCCGTCCTAGATTAAAGGGCGAGGATACGATCCTGTTAGTCAAGACAGAGGCCATCGGATTTGTGTATAACAGCTTTACCCATCCAGTAAACGATGGTCCAAATCCGAAGCGCTCTAGCGTGTGAAATAAGAATGCAAATTCTACCTTATCCAAGGCCTTTTCTGCGTCCAATGAGAAGGCTACTGTAGGCTCTACATCATTCCTAACCTTCCACATTATGTGTAGGAGTCTGCGAATATTATCAGCTGAGTTTCTCCCCTTCACAAAACCCACTTGGTCTGAGTGTACCAAACTTGGTAGTACATCTTTTATTCTATTTGCTAGTATTTTTGCCAATACTTTTTCTTCCAAATTGCTCAGGGATATAGGCCTATAGTTCCCACAGTATTGAGGGTCTTTGCCCTTTTTCTGTAGTAACGTAATAGTGGCCGATCTCAGGCTAGTGGGCAAGCTCCCTTTTAACAGTGAATCTTGATATACTTTCAATAGTCTTGGAGAGATTATATCACTGAATTGTTTGTAGAAATCGGGAGTAAACCCATCGTCTCCTGGTGCTTTGCCTAATTTAAGGCTGTTGATTGCCGCATGTATTTCCTCTATTGGGACCTCCCCCTCCATTGACTTTACTTGTTGTTTCGATAACGACGGTAATTCAATCTTGTTGAAGAACGCGTCCATTTTTACCTGATCCACCGCCGCCTGTGGGGTATACAAATCCTGGTAAAAGCACCTGAAAACATTATTAATTTCCTTTTTGTCCGTAATAATTTTGTCATTCTTATTACGAATCGAGGATATAATATTTTGATTTTGCATTTGTTTAACCCGATTTTGCTAGTATTTTACCCGCTCTCTCCCCTTGTTCATAATATCTTTGGTTGGTCCTAAATAAAGCATATTCAGCCTTTTTTTGATATATGTTGTTCAATTCATATTTGGATTTGTTCAAATTTCTCCACGTTTCTGGGTCTGGTCTCTGACTGTGCTGTTTCGAGAGTGCTTTAATTTCCTCGTCCAATGCTGTCATTTTTTGTTTCTCTGCCCTTTTTAGTATTGCACTGTATTGTATGAGTCGTCCTCTCATGTATGCTTTACATGTGTCCCACATTATACCACTATCATCTATTGACCCTTCATTAAGTTCCCAGAATTCCTTAAATATAGTTCTAATGTATGCACATGACACTTCATCATTCAACATTAGGTTATTGAATCGCCATCTCCGAGACCATTGCCCCTCCTCTATGGATGTGATTACCAAATCAACCGGAGCATGATCAGATATTACAATGTTCCCTATCCTACTATCTGCTACTTGTTCTACCAATGCGCTAGAGATCAGGAAATAGTCTATTCTAGAGTATGAGGCATGTGGGTGAGAGTAAAACATGTAGTCTCTTTCCTTTGGGTTCAGAACCCTCCAGATATCCACTAGACCCAATTCCTCTACCAGTACACCGACCGCAAGTCTCCCTGCGTTGTCAGCGGTCCTGGGTTGAGATGATTTGTCCAGCAAGGTGTTTCCAACCAGGTTGAAGTCCCCCCCTATGATTACGTTGCTATTCCCTATCTTCCTAATCACCTCACATACTTCATGAAAAAAGTCTGAGGACGACACGTTGGGCGCATATATATTAGCTAATGTAGTTCTCTGTCCCTCCAAATCAGCATCCAATATAACCCATCTCCCCTCATCATGCGAGAAACTGTTGTGCACCTTAATGTCTATGTTTTTTCTCACTAATATTGCCACCCCCCTCTTCCTAGAAGAGAACGTACTATAGAATATTTGTCCCACCCAATCCCTCTTAAGCTTGACCGACTCTTCCTCATTCAGGTGTGATTCTTGAATTAGTGCAATATCCGTCTTTTTTTGTTTCAAGAACGTCAGTATTTTTTTTCTCTTAATGGGATGATGACATCCGTCTATATTCCACGATACTATTTTAAACAGCCCCATATCCCTTGTAATGTATCTCCCCTGTGCATTCCTGCACGTAGTGCTTCTATGTCTGGGGCGCTATATCCAATATTTCCATATCTAGGACCTGAGACTGTGATGATATACATACAACAGCATAGTATATGATGAAATAAAAAGGAACACATAAAAACATAAATACATTCCCCCCCCCCCACACTTACCCAAGCTACGTTCGATATGACCCCAAATAGAACAATTGTACCGAGGGTGAGATCGATACTCACCCGTGCACTTTGGTCCCCCTCGTCTAACAGAGGAGTGCATTTGGCACAAGGCAGGTTGCCCAAAACTGTGCCCCTACTATTTTGTATACCCTAATGTAACGTATGGCTCACACTGTAGTCTATATACAGTGTGATCAATTCAACTGAACTTGTCAAAATGGTGATGTTTTTTCTCGTCCAACAATTAACATTTGTATATCACCTAGATATATATTGGTACATTGTAACTTCTATGTCATAGCCATATTGGACTGTGGTTCATTTCGCCATCCCTTTTTTTTTTATCTATCCAGGATATATATATATTTTTTTTTTATACAAATTGGCACTTTGCGATGTATGTTACTCTATGACGATGCCCCTGCGACTTATCTGTATCCATGTGCTTCTTGATCGTTATCTTAATTGACCGCCTCCGACTGTCCCCGTCTGAATCCCTGGAGTTTCTCCCGGTACCCGTGTTGTTCATTGCCCTGCTGTGCGGGGCCTTCATTCTCCGTCGCCTGTATGCCGCCTCCCGGTCCCCGTTTTCTTCCCACTGTCTGCCAGGTAGACAGCCGCAGCATCTCCCCTCGATCCGGGTCGGCAGCAGGGTTCACCACGGTGATCTTGAAGCCACGTCTTGCCATATCCGCCGTCGCCTCCGCCGCGCTCTGGTACAGGCGGGTGCCATCTTCGTAAAACACCCTCATTTTCGCAGGATACGGTGTCTGGAACTTGAGATTCTTCTCCTCCATCATTCTCTTGGCCTCGGCATATTCTCCTCGTTTCTTCAGTATTTCAGTGGGGAAATCATGATCGACATAGAAACGTTCATTGTCACATGAGACGTTTTTCTTCTGCCACGTCCGGCGTATTATCTCTTCCTTCATTTTGTAGCTCCCAAACTTAACCACGATTGACCGTGGCTTCAGCTGCGGGCCGTTAGGCCTTGGGGCTAATGCCCGGTGTGCTCGTTCGATACGAAGGTCCATGTCACGAGGCAGGCCGAGTGCGTCCTTAAACAGGCCGTCTAGAAATCCATGCATGTCCTTTCCCTCTTTATCCTCTGGGATACCATATACCCGTAGGTTGTCCCTCCTCGCTCTGCCCTCCTGGTCGAGCAGTTTAGCCTCCATGTCGGCCTGTCCCTGCATTAGCCTCTTGATCAACACCGTCGCTGCATCAAGCACATCCTCATTTTCTCCGATTCTTCCCTCCGCCTCATCGAGTCTGTCGCCCATTTTGTTCATCTCATTTTTTATTTCCCGAAATTGACGCTCATTATCTCTTCTGAACTCTTTAAGCTCCTTGAAGATGTTCACCAGCGTGGCCTCTCGTTCAGAATCATCGTCGCCATCTTTTCCTCCCGTTGTATCGCCATTCTCTGCCATTCCGTCGTCTTTTCCAGTTGTAATCGTGTTCGCCATACGTCTTGTGATATCCCCTTCTTTCATCCCTATTAAATATATACCCTGGTGTTGTTAATAAATGTTTTCCGGGGCTATATCATTTTGCTGTCGGGGAGCTTGTGAGTTAAGCTGCCATGTTCTTCCGCGTCAAACCGGAAGTCCTGCTTAGAGCCTTCTGACGAAGAACATGTCAGAGAGAAATGAGCTTTGACTTGAATTTGTTCCGTTCACACCGGTCATGACGGAGCCTCTCCACAAAGGCATTTCTGACAAGGATGCTTAGGAAGAAGACAAGATCAATATCCTTCAGTAGAATACACAACTTCACTCTGACAGTCCAACGCACACGGCAGGTGATTTTTGCCAGGCGACCGACTTTTTAAGCCAGGCGTCATTATGAATGAGACAACCCACAGCAGTGATGCCAGTGAATAGTTACTAGTTACTCTAATCTGATAACTTTTTTCAGTAACTAGTAATCTAACTTGTTACTTTTTACAAGCCAGTAATCTGATTACAGTTACTTTTCCAAGTGGCTGTGCATTACTATTTAGTTACTATCTCATAATGCTGATAAGAGAGCCAGCCAGGGGTACAGTCAGCTAGACCGGAGATGGGACGCACGCACGCATACAGCCACACACACATGTTTACGTTTATAGCTGATTGATTTGATTTATGACATTATGCACTTTCAATAAAGCATTATTTAAACAAAAAAAAACATATGTTGTGGCAGCAGCAGGGACGACGACTTCGTAACCTAGTTACTTTCAAAGTAACTAAGTTACTTTGATAATCAAGTAATCAGTAAAGTAACTAGATTACTTTTTAAAGGAGTAATCAGTAATCAGATTATTTTTACAAGTAATCTGTGGCATCACTGCGGCAGGAGATTTTCGAGCGACAATCGTGCAGCAACTTCTGTCGACATAGGCGACACAGCAAGGACAATGAGGAAATAACATGACTTCTACTGGTGTATCATTTGTAATATACATTTATTTATCAATACATTCATTGATCACTCTGACAGTCGCTCCCATCTCAACCACTTCCCTTTGATGCCATAGAGCACATCTTCAGTTGTAGCGCAGACGTCAATGAAATAAAGTGCCGAGCGGCAGCGTGTCACAGCATGACTTAGAGCAGGCTAGTCAGCAGCAGTCCCAGCTAGAGGACATGCTGCCAAGCAGCTGGTGTGTGAAATTAATGAATTTGACTCAATGTGTAAATGAACGATAATCTAGACTACCAGAAGGGGGGATAAATCATATCCCCACCGGTGATAAACATGAACAACCAGAGGTTGGAAAATGCCCTCCATTCCCCCCCGTCCAATCACACCCTGATTATAATGATGACAACAAGGTAATTATATTATAGCAAGCTCTGATCACTCCTCTAGTCACTGTACAAACTTGCTATTCGTGCATGCAGAGGTATGAGCGGTCGCACCCCTGCAACGACTGCCGAATAAGCATCGCTTTGTAGGAATAGAGTACAAACATTTTAAGACCACATGCTCCTGTAGTTCGAAATATTTAGAGCAGATTGGCAGCAGTGACCAAATGGTTCAAGAAGCAGCAGATTGGCAGCAGTAACCTAATGGTTTGAGAAGCAGCAGATTGGCAGCAGTGACCTAATGGTTTGAAAAGCAGCAGATTGGCAGCAGTGAACTAATGGTTTGAAAAGCAGCAGATTGGCAGCAGTGAACTAATGGTTTGAGAAGCAGCAGATTAGCAGCAGTGACCTAATGGTTTGAGAAGCAGCAGATTAGCAGCAGTGACCAAATGGTTCAAGAAGCAGCAGATTGGCAGCAGTAACCTAATGGTTTGAGAAGCAGCAGATTAGCAGCAGTGACCAAATGGTTTGAAAAGCAGCAGATTGGCAGCAGTGAACTAATGGTTTGAGAAGCAGCAGATTGGCAGTGGTGACCTAATGGTTTGAGAAGCAGCAGATTGGCAGTGGTGACCAAATGGTTTGAGAAGCAGCAGATTGGCATCAGTGACCTAATGGTTTGAGAAGTGGGCGTGTGACTGGAATGTCACAGTTTTGTCGTCGTTGTCGTCGTCGCCCCAGTTTCTGGTTATTGTTACTGGTGTAGAATGTTATTTTTAAGTGGTTGCACAATTTGAAAGCTCATGACATTGATGTTATTTCAATACATTTAAACTGGATTAAACCAAGGCCTTTCATAAGCACAATACATTAGATTTGTAATCATTTTGTAATGCACGCTAACATTAGTACATCATGCCGACAGAAATGCAGTTGTCTTTGTTATGTCTGCTTTTTATTATATGGAATTTAACTACTCGCCGGATAGAGGAACACATGCCTCAAGTCATAGCAGATGTATCCAACTGTGATGTATCCAGCTGTGTTAAGAAATAATGCAGGTTATGATGTATTTAATTTAATTGTTTGTTAAGCACATTTCTTATTAAACATCCCCTGGGTAGAGAGTGGAACACACGCAACGAGAGTTTCTTGAGATGACAATGATAGTAGACAGCATAGTGTAGCATGGTATTGGCATAATTTGCACACGCATGCACACACACACGCACACACACACACACACACGCACCCACACACACACACGCGCGTATTGTCCCATTCCAAGTGTTGGGAGGCTGAACCGGTGTCTCTAATTGGGACAGGGGACAGAAGGACTCATTCCAAACCAGAAGGCTCAGGATTACATGTGGACTAGTTCCAAAGGAGACAGAAGGCTTGGGCCAGCACTGCCTAGAGTGGTACCCACAGGCCCTCAAGAGAGGCCCAGACAGATAGCTCATTTATTTGGTCTACTTTAATAATTGTAAGCCTGACTGGCATTGTAGGCTCTTTTCACAGCAGCTATTTAGACTTTTTATAGATAATAGATATATACCTAACCATACAGTATATGTATAGATAGTTTATTATTATGGTTACACCTGTGTTTAACCACCAAGGACAAGTCAAAATAGCTGCTGTGAAAAGGGCCTGTTCAGATACTATACCACTACTGCACATTCCACAGTGGTCTAATTCACCTTCTGTGGACGAGTTTCAAATAAATTGCACTTGCGGCTTCATCACACTGAATCCTAGAGCTTGACAACCAGCTCTCTCGAGGTGTAATGCCTAACCAATGCCAGATGGTTTGGGACAGTGTTTCTGTGCACCGCCAGCAGGGTTTGGAAAGGCTTCCATTGAGCCTGGTTTACCCTAATACAGCAGCCAGGAATATACCAAAGGGCAGAGAGACTGTGTGGCACAGAGTCAGAATAAATTCCCCAAAACACACACAAAAAACCTGCACATTACATGTGCATTATCCTAGGGTGTGTGCTTGTATAAATATCGTGCTAGTTGGTTTATAAAGTGGGCCACTCCCATCATCACAAATGTTTGACGGACCGGTATCATACTGGGCCCTTTATAGGCCCTTTATTGGCCATTTATAGACCAAAAAATCAGTCAATTCTAGCCATGTCATGCTAGCTTGATAATGATGACAGTTGTACATGTCTTTATTGGCTTAAATCATTGCTGAGATCATTGCTTTACCCATAGCATTCCTTTCTATTGTATGGTCTACTCAAAAACAACAGCAACACAAGCATATTATTCTCACTGCGGGAATATGACACCCTTTTGATTCATTCAGTTTCTGCCTGTATGGAATGTTAGAAAGCTATTAGTCATACATTGGTTTATTCAGACCTAATGCAAGCAAATATAATGCATGAGCTAGCTGTATTGAAATGACATGTTTTCATTATCCACCAGGAGAGACCAGGTTCAGGTGAGTCTATATGTTTAAATGGAGAGAGAGAAAGAGAGAAAAAGAGAGAGAGAAAGCGAGAGATAGAGAGAGATAGAGAGATAGAGAGATAGAGTGAGAGAGTGAGAGAGTGAGAGAGTGAGAGAGAGAGAGAGAGAGAGAGAGAGAGAGAGAGAGAGAGAGAGAGAGAGAGAGAGAGAGAGAGAGAGAGAGAGAGAGAGAGAGAGAGAGAGAGAGAGAGAGAGAGAGAGAGAGAGAGAGAGAGAGAGCGTGTCAGAGTATTAGGTCGCTTTCACATATAGTTTTGGTGGACTCGGTGCGGTTCTGGTGGTGAAGTTGCAACATTGCATTCTTCATTTGGTTCGCCTGAGTTCACATAGAAATCTGTGAGGCGCACCGAACCTTCTGAACAATGTCACACGGTCGAAAAGGGCGCTTGTCTATTGGACAGTGGAAATGTGTGTGTGGCTGCGAGCCCGTGTGTGCGCGCGCGCGCATGTGTGTGTGTGTCTGTGTGTGGACTGTCTGCGAGCCCTCCGCGGAGGCGAGTTTTGACATGGCATTGATCCATTGTTCTATTGAAGCACATTACCACCATCCTCTCGCTAAACAACTTGTGTTGTTATGAGTGCCCACAAGTAGCTGTTTTATTAATAATGCCGCGTTTTTTCTTCCTTCTTCCCAAGATGCACAGATAGATAGATAGATAGATAGATAGATAGATAGATAGATAGATAGATAGATAGATAGATAGATAGATAGATAGATAGATAGATAGATAGATAGATAGATAGATAGATAGATAGATGCAGTGTGCTTGTTTTGCAGTGAATGAATGCTGCGAGCAGTGGTAAGGTAATAATAGCATTGACGTGGCATTGATCCATAGATCCAATGCCGTGCGCCTCGGTAATAATAATAAGCAGCGTTTTTTCTTCCTTCTTCCCAAGATGCACAGTTAGATATATAGATAGATAGATAGATAGATAGATAGATAGATAGATAGATAGATAGATAGATAGATAGATAGATAGATAGATAGATAGATAGATAGATAGATGCAGTGTGCTTGTTTTGCAGTGAATGAATGCTGCGAGCAGTGGTAAGGTAATAATAGCATTGACGTGGCATTGATCCATTGATCCAATGCTGTGCGCCTCGGTAATAATAATAAGCAGCGTTTTTTCTTCCTTCTTCCCAAGATGCACAGTTAGATATATAGATAGATAGATAGATAGATAGATAGATAGATAGATAGATAGATAGATAGATAGATAGATAGATAGATAGATAGATAGATAGATAGATAGATAGATAGATAGATAGATAGATAGATAGATAGATAGATGCAGTGTGCTTGTTTTGCAGTGAGTGCTGCGAGCAGTGGTAATAATAATCACTTCCTATAATTGGTTCGCGTTTGGTCCGATGAAGCGAACCGAGACCGACGTTTTCAGGCGGACCAGAGTTCGCCTGTTTGGTCCGCGAACCGAGTTCGACACGCATTCACACAAACCCGAAAAACCGGACTATCGAATTCTGGTCTGAAAGTCCGGACCAAACAGCCCCTGTGTGAAAGCGACCTTAGAGTCATTACGGTAACCTGCCGTACGTCACCATGGTAACACAGGGTTTTACGACGTTAGACCGACTGCATGTGGCTCGCTTGTGTATATGCTCAACAACGTTATATAAAGTATTACCTCAACAAAGATACCTGACTGGACATTCCGTGTTTATTACATGGTGTCAGAAGCGGGGTATTTTCGTCTACTAAGAGAGTGAATCATGGCGAAGTTTAACCCACCAGAAAGTTTTTCTTTCGATAATCCAACGGAGTGGACAGACTGGAGGAGGCGGTTTGAGAGGTATCGAACGGCTACGGAGCTCACCAAGAAGCCTGGTGATGTACAGGTTTCTGCTTTGATATACGCAATGGGGAGTGAAGCTGAAAATATTTTCAAATCGTTCACGTTTACTGAGGAGGCACACGCGAACAACTACAAGATAGTGTTGGAGAATTTTGATGGCTATTTTTTCCCTAAACGAAGCGTGATTAATGAGCGTGCTGTGTTTCATCAGAGAGTGCAGCGGGCGGGAGAGCTGGCAGAGACATTTATCAGAGCTCTCTACTAGGGCTGGGCGATATAACGATATTATATAAATATCGGGTACAGTTCATTAACGATACACTTTTTAAACGTATCGTGGATATCGTGATGTTTTGCCCAAGAGGCTTGTGTCGCGTCAATCTGGTCCACACGTTGACACTTTTGAACAGCGCCGCCCCACACACACACTACTGCATCAAAAGTGACTACTTATGATAACAAAGGCATTCGTTTTGTGGCATTAACGTTATAATAATAATAATTCAGGACCTGTTCAGAGGTCTCTATATAGTTACACTTTCAATAACATCAGCGTATTTACATAGTGCCGACCGAGGTCGACCTAGATATAGCAAGCTCGTTCATATCTCAGCCCGTGCTGACTCAGTTGTGCCCATTCTGCGGTCTGTTAATAACGTTTTCAATCAGACAGATGTATGGAAAGGCTTTTATTATAACATCCGTTGAAGTAAAATCATTATGCCTCCAGTCGTTTAGTCCTTCTGCGGAGCTAAAAGCTAAACGTCGGCCGCGGCGAGCTGCCATTGTTATTGTCATTGAGCTCTCCAATGGCGGAAGTAAAAAATAAATACGCGCTTTCCGATTGGTGCTAAGAACAGCAGGGCGGGTGCAAGCGATGTGACGTAATTGGCAGACGCGACTGTCAATCAAAATGATTCTGTTTGCCGACTGAATGAATGAGAACGTTATTAAAAGATTGCAGCATGGGTACAAATAATACAGTACAGCTCAATACAACAACAGTCAACAGCGGACTGGAGGATGCAGACCAGAGAAAGACTTTCGTCTTGTTTACATCAGGGTCCCCCATTTTCAATTCATCATATTTCATATCTAAATCATATAATATCTCATTGCTAAATATATGCAATATATAATCTAATAATCCAATAATCTAAATCTAATATATAATATAAAAATGCTAAATGCATGGGTATTTTATTTTGTCTTTAATGTTAGCTTGCAAACTCAAATACTGTCTTGGTAAGCCTCATAATGAATTTTGGGGAAAAAAAGAAAAACATCGTGATGCGTATCGTGTATCGCCGAAAGGTCAGAAAATATCGTGATATCATATTTAGGCCATATCGCCCAGCCCTACTCTCTACGATCTATCAGAACACTGTGAGTTCGGTCAGTGTAGGGATGAAAACATCCGAGACCGGATCGTAGTGGGGATTCAGGATAAAGAACAGTCTTGTAAATTGCAAATGATGTCAGACCTCACCTTAGCGCAAACTATACAGTCTGTACGCCAGTCAGAGACGGTTAACATGCAAGTCAGTGCACAGGGGGAGACTACGGGAGCCGCCGCGGCCATACAAGAGGTACGGGGAGCGCGGAGAGAGAACCCCAGATGGCAAGGGAGGAGCTATGCCAAGGGAGGAGGAAAAGGCGCGGAACACGGAGGGAAGTGCGGCCGTTGTGGGAAAATGGCGCACAAGGATCCAGAGTGGTGCCCCGCACGAAATTCAACTTGCAATAAATGCAACAGGACTGGGCACTGGCATAGTCAGTGCAAATCCAAAGCGGTGAGTGAAGTAACAGAGACAGATGAACAGAGTGAATACTTCTTGGGATCAGTGAATGCAAACACTGGTAATGAGCAGTGGACAGTGCAGCTCCTCATTGGTGCAACACCAGTGCAGTTCAAGATTGATACTGGGGCAGATGCTAGTGTTATGTGCAAGGAGACTTTTAATGTGCTTATCCCAGAGAGGGAACTAAGCCAGACCAGCGTATCACTGAGCAGCCCAGGGGGTAAATTAGATTGTCAAGGACAATTTCAAGTCAGCACTGCATACAAGGACAAATCATACTCATTTCCAGTGTTTGTCATCAGAGGGAAGTCTGTCAATAACTTACTCAGCCGGTCCACAGCAGCAGAGATGGGCCTCGTGAAACGGATCGAGGAGGTCCACGGTGCCTTTGGAGACCATGGCACACTAAAGACAGAGCCGGTAAGGATTAGGCTCAAGGACGACGCCATTCCATACGCGTCAGGGAGGAGCTTCGCCGCATGGAGGAGAACGGCATCATAGAGGTGGTAACCGAGCCAACGGACTGGTGTGCCCCCATGGTGCCGGTGCTCAAAAAGACTGGAAAGGCGCGTGTATGTGTTGATCTTAAGAAGCTAAATGTACAGGTCAAGAGAGAGAGATTCATCCTACCTACAGCGGAAGAGATCACAGCCAAGCTGAGTGGAGCAACAATGTTCTCCAGCCTCGATGCAGCCTCAGGGTTCTTCCAGATACCTCTGCACAGCGAGAGCGCCCGGCTGACCACCTTCATCACTCCATTCGGCAGGTACTGTTTCCGGCGCCTACCGTTTGGAATAACAAGCACGCCGGAGATATTCCAAAGGAAGATGACAGAGACACTCCAAGGCCTGCAAGGCGTCGCCGTCTATATGGACGACATCATAGTGTACGGGAAAGATGTGGAAGAACATGACCTTTGCCTCCAGAAGGTCCTAGAGAGAGTCGAGTCTGCTGGGCTCAAGCTCAACAAGGACAAGTGCGTGCTCAGGCAGAAGCAGATCCATTTCCTGGGGCAGGTGGTCGATGCCTCGGGCGTGCGGCCAGATCCAGCAAAAGTGCTGGCCATCCGGGAGCTCGCCGCGCCCGAGAACGCGCACAAGCTCAAACGAGTCCTCGGCATGGTGAACTATCTGGGGAAATACGTGCCAAACCTGTCCACAGTGGGCCAGCCACTGTACGAGTTGCTCCGGTCCAAAATAGTCTGGACCTGGGGCCCAGCACAACAAACAGCTTTTGAGAAGTTGAAAGAGCTCCTGATGACATCGCCGGTGTTAACCTTCTACGACGTCAACAGACCCACTGCAGTCTCGGCTGACGCAAGCAGCTACGGGATCGGTGCGGTGCTGCTGCAGCTCCATGGAGAAGACTGGAAGCCAGTCGCGTACTGCTCCAGGAGGCTGACTGATGCGGAAACTAGGTACGCGCAAATTGAAAAAGAGTGTTTGGCGAGTGTCTGGGCCTCTGAGAGGTTCGAGAAATACCTCTACGACCTTGAGAGTTTCAAGCTAGTGACGGACCACAAGCCCCTGGTCCCACTAATGAACAGCAAGGATTTGGACAACGTCCCACTAAGGTGCCAGAGACTTCTCATGCGGCTCATGCGCTTCAAGCCAGTGGCAGAGTATGCGCCTGGGAAGACCCTTGTAGTGGCAGACACACTGTCAAGGAGCCCCCTGAGACACACAGAGAACCAGAAAGACACACACTCCGATGTGGAGTGCTACATCGCAGCTGTCATCAACAACGTGCCAGCTACTCCACAGAGGATGGACAGCATCCGAAAAGCTACAGCAGCTGATGAAAAGCTGCAGACAGTGATCAGGTACATCAGGTCAGGATGGCCTGAACACGTGAATACAGTACCAAGCGTCATAAGAAAGTACTTCCCGGCGAAAAGTGAACTTTCAGAGTATGACGGAATGGTCATCAGAGGAAGTCGCATATTGATACCAGAGACACTGCGGACAGAAATCATCGAGAGAATCCATGACAGACATCAAGGGCTCTCAAAGTGTCGGGAGAGGGCAAACGCCTCTGTCTGGTGGCCGGGCATTTCCTCGCAACTGAAACACAAGGTCTCGTCGTATCAGTCCTGCTGTGAGCTGAGAAGAGCGCAACAGAGGGAGCCGTTGATCTCTACTCCGCTCCCTGACAGACCATGGGAGCGTATAGCTCTAGATTTATGTGAGCATAACAAACAGAGCTACTTGATAATCTCAGACTACTACTCTAGATATATAGAGATACTGCACATGACAACGACAACCAGTTCTCAAGTCGCTCTGAAGCTGAAAACAACGTGTGCCCGTTATGGCGTCCCGGACATGGTCGTAAGCGACAACGGGCCACAGTTCTCGAGCGCTGAGTTTCGAGACCTAGCCTGTGAGCTTGACTTCACCTCAAGCCCACACAACCCACAAGGCAATGGTCACGCGGAGAGGGGGGTGCAGACCGCAAAGCGAATCCTGAAACAGAAGGACCCTCTCATCGCACTCATGTGCTACAGGTCGACACCGTGTAGCACCACAGGGGCCAGCCCAGTAGAACTTCTGATGGGTCGGAAAATGAGAACGACACTGCCTAAACTCGAGAGGAACTTGCAGCCCTCATGGCCAGACAAGCGACAGATCAAGCAGAATGACTAGGCTGAAAAGAAGAAGCAAGCCTTCTACTACAACCGACATCACGGGGTGAGACCCCTACCTCCACTACAGCCTGGTGGTAATGTCCTCACCAAGCTGGACCACCAGAAATCCTGGACAGCCCCTGCAGTAGTGACCAGCGAGAGTGTCACGCCACGCTCTTACATAATTGAGACGCAGCAGGGAGCGTCATTCCGGCGCACCCGGCGCCACCTCCAGGGGGTACCCTCCCCAGGGCCAGTTGGGAGCACAGCACCAGTCTCACCAGTTCCCAAGGACACCGGTCAAGAGCCAGGTAACACCAGTGTCGGCGTGCCTGCTGGTACTGAAGGACTGTCACAGTCCAGGTCTGGACGGATCCTTAGGCCAGTTGTCAGACTGGACTTGTGAGTTGACATGATGTCACACTCATGGCCTTTCAGGGGGGGGGGGGGATGAGGGAAAAGAGTTCCAGGTGGTAAAGTTAACCACATAACGAAATGTTAAAAGAGTTCCAGAATGTAAACCACATAACCACATAACAAATGTCAAAAGAGTTCCAGAATGTAAACTGTTGCGATTTAATAATCAGTTGCTACTCTGAATGTTGAATATTGTTTATTGATGTTATAGAAGAATAGCACTGTTTCCACTTTACAGGATGTTCCTATTGTTTGCTATATATAGCCTTGTTAATACAGAAAGTGTATTTGTTTACGTTAACAAAGGAAGTAAAATTAAAAGGGGGAGATGTCAGAGTATTAGAGTCATTACGGTAACCTGCCGTACGTCACCATGGTAACACAGGGTTTTACGACGTTAGACCGACTTACGTACTGACTGCATGTGGCTCGCTTGTGTATATGCTCAACAACGTTATATAAAGTATTACCTCAACAAAGATACCTGACTGGACATTCCGTGTTTATTACAGAGAGAGAGAGAGAGAGAGAGAGAGAGAGAGAGAGAGAGAGAGAGAGAGAGAGAGAGAGAGAGAGAGAGAGAGAGAGAGAGAGAGAGAGAGAGCATAATGGAAGGGGACATGGACGGTTAGACTAGGCATTGTCCAACTAACACCTCTCCCGAAGGCTAACAGGCCCTGTCCGCTTCCATTCATTGTGCTAAGCTAGGCTAACATGCAGCCAGATAGCTAAAGGACGTCAGCTAAATGACTAAATGTAAAAGATAGCTATATTTACCAAAATGTTGGCGTTCCTTTAAATGCAGAGGACACATTCCTGGTATAAAATGTACCTTGCAAATAAAGAGACTCATAATCCTAATTATCAGAGACATCATGGTAGTCAAACAACAGGTGATAATAACAGCAGAATAATGAAAGACCCCCACCACCCCAATAACAGCCTGTTTCAGCTGCTGAGGTCAGGCAGACGCCTGCGAACCCCAGCTACTAGGACAGAGAGGCTTAGCTTCTTCCCCCAGGCCATCAGAGTCCTGAACAATGAACATTGAGTACCACAGAACACTGAACAATCCACACATAAGCACACATGAGCACACTCACGACACGCACGCTGTGCACGCTCACACACTAGCAGCCACTTTAACACTTCAACATGAGCGGGCACACACTCATGCGCACACACTCACACTTATTGCCAAAAGGAAAAGCCACTTTAAATCAGTATTAGCAACAGTAACAGTGTATTGCACTACCAAAGCTACCTAGCATGTCCTATATGCTCTGTAAATAACTATGTACAGATACCGATTTTGATGTCACACCATGTTACCTGTTACCTGTTATTGCAATTTTTTTTTTGTATTGGATTCTATTATATGTTGTACCCACTGTATTGCACATCGTTGCGGGCAAGACCACCCGCATTTCATTGTATACTCGTATGCCGTGACAAATAAAACTCTTGACTTGACTTGACTTGACTTGATTGTAATCAAATGAGAGCTGGTCATCATCATTCAAAGACAGCCGTGGCCAAAGAGCTGTGTTGATGTCACTGAGCCATGCCGATTGGAGATGCATGCCACATCATGAGAACCAATATGGCTGCTGTCGAGGACGCTTTTATGACTGTTGTGTGGCGACTATCCCAGCTGTGCCAATGGACTGTATTGCAGACAGAACAGTATAGTCAACTCAAAACACTGCGCAAAAATACTAGTGGTCCAATCAAACACAACGGAGAGAGAGAGTGCACAGACCCAAATGAGATGGTCCGCAGGGCTTTGATGTGATGAATTTATGTTGGAATATACCAATTTGTTCACCTCTGCATGGAGTATTCTCATGCTAATAGACCTATTGTAGAAGGGACAAGTAGTTTATTAAATGTGAGCAATCACGTTGTGAGAGAATAGGCTTCACAAAAAGTACAAAGACACACTAGAGGCCACCACACGAGACACGACACATGACACCATCACTGAAGCTAAAGACATTACAAACAGCATAAGGAAAGAAGGCACACTGGACACACTATATTTTTCAAACTCGTAGTTCATAATAATTCATTTCCATTTTTGTTTTTGTCTACCTCTGTGCGGCAAGGCCTTTCTTGTGCTCGGGGCTCCGATCTGGCACGAGCCGCCACACACTAGAAGGAACATTGTTCCAAAGTTAATCATAACTTTTATAGAAAAAATATTCAATTCAATTAAATTCAAAGGGGTCCCTTGACCTCTTTAATATCGGTCTTATATATTGGCTACTCGCCACCTGAATTCCCCATTAATCAGTAGCAGGTTAAAAAGTATTCTGTCGTACACTGTTACAGTGAAATTATGTGATATTCATAGTTATTTTACTCTGAATCCTAGACCAGTACTCTGACTACAGGTAGTGTAGTGTGGTAGTGTTCCATCTACCCTCAGTCAAGGCTGTCCACCCACCACTAGCTAGTTTCCCAAGTAAATAAAACAGAATTAATAGTAAACTTAATCGTTTTTTTAACCAATATATTTATGACATAGTGATATGCTTGTTATACCATTTTGATATATGACTATGCATTATGTTTATCCTATATATTCTACTCCATTAGCTTTATTTATTAATTTAAGCTCCAAAAATGTATGACATACCTTTAAAAAACGAATTAAATTATACATGTTTACACAAGCTTAAATTAGTCTATCTCCATCTCTATCGCTATAGCGCACACACACACACACACACACACACACACACACACACACACACACACACACACACACACACACACACACACACACACACACACACACACACACACACACACACACACACACACACACACACACACACACAGGTATACTTATTCACTGTAAGACAAGTACAAGCAAGCAAACAAGATTACACTTGGTAGAGAGAGATGTGCGTGCGTGCGTGCGTGTGTGTGTGTGTATAATCAGACCCGGCGCCATGGGCGGGCATTAGGGGGCCGGGCCCGCCCACAGAGTCAGCTGTGCCCACCCTGGAATTTTTTTTTTTTTTTTTTTTTATCAAAGTCAACTATCCAATTAGAATTAGTTTTCTACCCTCAATAACGTCTTTACAGAACATCGCCTTAGTATGCTTCATCGACGCAAGGCCAATTTAATTCAGTTGGCATTTGAGAAGGACTTAACAAAAAAGTTCAGGAATGAGTGGAGGGGCAGTGTTTTAAGAAGATTTCACTCTGTCCCCAAACGCCGCTTGCCGCTCTACTAATGATGGTGAGTAGCCTGTGGAGGAATTTTGTTTGCTTTTTTATGCACCTTAGTTTTGTCAGTTCAGTTCAGTTTGTCAGTGTTGAATAAATGGAGACTTTTCAAAGATATAGAATAGAATAGAATAGAAATGTATTATCCTGAGGGAAATTTGACACTGCAAATCACTCAACATTAAACATTTAGACAGAACAAGTCACGAATAAGAATAACAAAACAAATGGCCTAAGAATAGAATAAAATGAAATAGAATAAAAATAGAATAAAAGATACAGTAAATAAATGAAGTAAAAATATACTGAAGTCTACAGTAGGTGTAATATTGCACAGTGCTGTTTAAAAAGTAAGAGTCCAGGAAGATGGTAACTGTCACTCTGTGCTCAGTGATGCAGTGTAAAGTCTGATGGCTGTCGGAATGAAGGACTTCCTGTGCCGTTCAGTGCTGCATTTAGGTAGTGTGAGCCTATAACATGCTCCTCCTGTCAGCCAAGTCTGTGTATAGTGGGTGGGAGGGGTTTTCCCTGATGGCCTGGAGCATAGCAAGGTTCCTCCTCTCCGCCACCCTCGCTAGAGTCCAGCTCCACCCCAACCATGCTACTGGCCTTCCTGACCATCTTATCCAGCCTGTTTGTGTCCCCTGCTCTCAGTCCGCTGCCCCAGCAGGTCTGTTATATATATCCGTTCAGTCTGTTTTTGTATAAGTGAATGTTCTTAAAATAGAGAGACATTTTATTTTTCAATTGCCTCTCTGCTGTTTAGTTCAGCACCGTGGGCAGCGCCAAGCAAGCCACAGCGCCGCTGTCCCAGCTGAAACGTATAAAAGGGAACCTGTGTTGAAAAACCATTGTGCCCCCCCGAGAACATTTTATGCCCCCCCACTAATTTGTTTCTGCAGCCTGGTCTGTGTATAATATGTACAGTATGAGTGTGTTTAGGTGTCATTGAAGGTTGAGTTCAATCGCTCAGACGTGTAAAACAAAATGTGTTTGGACTTTACCTACATCAGGGTGATTATACACAAATGCAGTATACAAATGTTAAAAGCTTAGACTGTGGGTAATTCATCTCTAGTTCCCCAGTTCGTCACTCGATTCGAGACTCTATGGATGTACTCCTGCCTCCCCTCCACACACACTGACACTCTATGGACGTACTCCTGCCTCCCCTAGTGGCCACACACTCTGAGAATCTATGGACGTACTCCTGCCTCCCCTAGTAGCCACACACACTGACCCTCTATGGACGTACTCCTGCCTCCCCTAGTAGCCACACTGACACTCTATGGACGTACTCCTGCCTCCCCTAGTAGCCCCACACACTGACCCTCTATGGACGTACTCCTGCCTCCCCTAGTAGCCACACATACTGACACTCTATGGACGTACTCCTGCCTCCCCTAGTAGCCACACACACTGACACTCTATGGACGTACTCCTGCCTCCCCTAGTAGCCACACACACTGACACTCTATGGACGTACTCCTGCCTCCCCTCCACACACACTGACCCTCTATGGACGTACTCCTGCCTCCCCTAGTAGCCCCACACACTGACACTCTATGGACGTACTCCTGCCTCCCCTAGTAGCCACACTGACACTCTATGGATGTACTCCTGCCTCCCCTAGTAGCCACACACACTGACCCTCTATGGACGTACTCCTGCCTCCCCTAGTAGCCACACACACTGACACTCTATGGACGTACTCCTGCCTCCCATCCACACACACTGACAGTCTATGGACGTACTCCTGCCTCCCCTAGTAGCCACACACACTGACACTCTATGGAGGTACTTCTGCCTCCGCTAGTAGCCACACACACTGACCCTCTATGGACGTACTCCTGCCTCCCCTAGTAGCCACACACACTGACACTCTATGGACGTACTCCTGCCTCCCCTAGTAGCCCCACACACTGACACTCTATGGACGTACTCCTGCCTCCCCTAGTAGCCCCACACACTGACACTCTATGGATGTACTCCTGCCTCCCCTAGTAGCCACACACACTGACACTCTATGGACATACTCCTGCCTCCCCTAGTAGCCCCACACACTGACACTCTATGGACGTACTCCTGCCTCCCCTAGTAGCCCCACACACTGACACTCTATGGACGTACTCCTGCCTCCCCTAGTAGCCACACTGACACTCTATGGATGTACTCCTGCCTCCCCTAGTAGCCACACACACTGACCCTCTATGGACGTACTCCTGCCTCCCCTAGTAGCCACACACACTGACACTCTATGGACGTACTCCTGCCTCCCATCCACACACACTGACACTCTATGGACGTACTCCTGCCTCCCATCCACACACACTGACACTCTATGGACGTACTCCTGCCTCCCCTAGTAGCCACACACACTGACACTCTATGGAGGTACTTCTGCCTCCGCTAGTAGCCACACACACTGACACTATATGGACGTACTCCTGCCTCCCCTATAGCCACACACACTGAGACTCTATGGACATACTCCTGCCTCCCCTCCACACACACTGACACTCTATGGACATACTCCTGCCTCCCCTAGTAGCCACACACACTGACACTCTATGGAGGTACTTCTGCCTCCGCTAGTAGCCACACACACTGACACTATATGGACGTACTCCTGCCTCCCCTATAGCCACACACACTGAGACTCTATGGACATACTCCTGCCTCCCCTCCACACACACTGACACTCTATGGACGTACTCCTGCCTCCCCTAGTAGCCACACACACTGACCCTCTATGGACGTAATGTTGCCTCCCCTAGTAGCCACACACTCTGACACTCTATGGACGTACTCCTGCCTCCCCTCCACACACACTGACACTCTATGGACATACTCCTGCCTCCCCTAGTAGCCACACACACTGACACTCTATGGACGTACTCCTGCCTCCCCTAGTAGCCACACACACTGACACTCTATGGACGTACTCCTGCCTCCCCTAGTAGCCACACACACTGACACTCTATGGACGTACTCCTGCCTCCCCTAGTAGCCACACACACTGACACTCTATGGACGTACTCCTGCCTCCCCTAGTAGCCACACACACTGACACTCTATGGACGTACTCCTGCCTCCCCTAGTAGCCACACACACTGACACTCTATGGACGTACTCCTGCCTCCCCTAGTAGCCACACACACTGACACTCTATGGACGTACTCCTGCCTCCCCTAGTAGTTTCAAGTTTCAAGTTTCTTTAATAGTTGTCATACAGAAGTACAGAATACTTTTATACAAAATGATTCTTACTGTTACGCTCCAGAGACTGTGCTAGACAAGATAAGTATGAAATAACATAGTATAGCATGTAAATTAGAAGTAAAAAAAATGAGGTCACAGTGTTCAGTATAGACATATGTACAATGTTCGATGCAGAATAGACGTAACTGAGTTACCATATAATATACAATATACTATGCAGTGTACTAATATATAATACTATATAGTGCAAAGCAGAAATGGGATGAGGTACAATTTAGGTACAATTTACAGTAAGGTGTACGAGTTGTAGTGCAAATCCTTTATCAATAAATATAAAGTGTGGAGAGTGGGTGCTGCAGTGTGTTGTTTGTTTAAGTGAGTGTGTGCGTGTGGGTGTGTGTGCTATGTGCATTTGATGGCTGTTGTGTAGTGTTTATTGTTCGTTGAGCAGCCTGATGGCCTGGGGATAGAAGCTTCTTCTGAGTCTTTCTGTGCTCGGCTTGAGACTCCGGTATCGTTTGCCTGACCGCAGCAGTTCAAAGAGGCAGTTGTTCGGGTGGCTGGAGTCCTTAATGATTCTCTTAGCCTTGCCCCTGGACCGCTGCACGTCCACTGACACTATTATGGACATACTCCTGCCTCCCGTAGTAGCCTCACACACTGACACTCTATGGACATACTCATGCCTCCCCCACACACACTGACACTCTATGGACGTACTCCTGCCTCCCCTAGTGGCCACACACTCTGACCCTCTATGGACATACTCCTGCCTCCCCTAGTAGCCACACACACTGACACTCTATGGACGTACTCCTGCCTCCCCCACACACACTGACACTCTATGGACGTACTCCTGCCACACACACTGACACTCTATGGACGTACTCCTGCCTCCCCTAGTAGCCACACACTCTGACACTCTATGGACGTACTCCTGCCTCCCCTAGTAGCCACACACTCTGACACTCTATGGACGTACTCCTGCCTCCCCTAGTAGCCACACACTCTGACACTCTATGGACGTACTCCTGCCTCCCCTCCACACACACTGACACTCTATGGACGTACTCCTGCCTCCCCTCCACACACACTGACACTCTATGGACGTACTCCTGCCTCCCCTAGTAGCCACACACTCTGACACTCTATGGATGTACTCCTGCCTCCCCAATAGCCACACACACTCTGACACTCTATGGATGTACTCCTGCCTCCCCAATAGCCACAGGCATTTTTTCTACTGCAGCCAATGCAAACTGACGTCAGTGGGAAGTCTCAACATAAACAAGGGGTGTGTATAATGCAGTATATAGGTCAGTGCCTACAACCATGATTAACCTCTTTCAAATACTATGAAATGTTGTGTCCATAATCTCAAAATAATATATACTATGGTTAATCATAATAATGATATGTTTATATTTTTTATAATCATTTTATATTTTGTTTTATCTCAAAACTCATTTTTTAGTAATCAAACACGTTATATTCATACATATTTTTCAGTAATGGATTACAGTACTTTACTGTAACCTGTCTGTATGGGAGGAAGTAGAGAGTGATGGATTATGAATGCTACCCAAGATAATGGTCCGAATGTGAACCCACGGGATCACGAGCCCCGTACCATCCCCACGGCGACACACAATAACTAGTCTACATCATCTGATATGCTTGATTGAAGACTGAAGAATGTTAACAAAGAAATTCCTTCGCATTTGGTTAATATCCCTGTGCCTTCAAATCAAAAGTGCAGCGGTGTAGGTAATCTGACATTTAAAACTTTATTAGCAGGATATGCCCTTTAAATAATTTGGAGTAATTATTTATATAAATCATATTTTATTCCTCTTTCCCCACCCCAGAGATTTGTATGAGTCACCTAATGGCCTGAATAAAGTTGTGTTGGCAGACATTCAGTTTATTCTTGGATGATTCATTGCATAACCCATTAACCCTCAGAGAACCTGAGGGTGTGTGTGCAGCCCCAGACGACATCACTGTCTTTCAGAGGCTGTAGCGGACTCTGTTTTAAAGCTATAGAGTGAAGATACTGGTGTCATCTGAAACTATGATTTTATATGGGAATCCAGTGGCACCACGGCGTGCTACCTTGTTGAACTCTCACCTCATGATAGGTAAAGGTTCTAGCGGGATGGTGCCAAGAGAACAGCCTCTCCCTGAACGTCAGCAAAACAAAGGAGATGATTGTGGACTTTAGGAGGTCGGGGGTCAGGGACTACAGCCCCCTCAGCATCGACGGGGCACCGGTTGAGAGAGTGAACAGTTTTAAGTACCTCGGAGTCCACATATCCGAGGACTTGACATGGACCACACACACACACATTGACAGTGTTGTGAAGAAGGCACGACACCGCCTCTACTTCCTTAGGCCCTTATGGAAGTTCAACGTGAGTCAGAAGATCCTCAAGAACTTCTACTCATGCACAATAGAGAGCATCCTGACTGGCAATACCACCTCCTGGTTTGGGAATAGCACTGCACAAGACCGTAGCAGACTACAGAAAGTGGCCCATTCAGCCGAACGCACAATTGGAGGAGGGCTTCCCACTCTCCAAGACATTTACAACAAGCGGTGCATGGGCAAGGCTAAGAGAATAATCAAAGACTCCAGCCACCCAAACAACTGCCTCTTTGAACTGCTGCGGTCAGGCAAGCGATACCGGAGTCTCATAGCAAGCACAGAGAGACTCAGAAGGAGCTTCTATCCCCAGGCCATCAGGATGCTCAATGAACAATGAACAATAACAGGCCATCAACACACCCACAGCACACACACACTCACTTTAAATAAACAACACACTGTAGCACCCACTTTACACTTTATATTTATTATATTATTGGTAAGGAAATTGCACATCTCTCATTCCTTATTCCTTATTGGACCTCACCACCACAAGGTGACACCACAAGCTAAGCTATACCTCACCATTTTTGTACCAGATGTACATACTGTATATAGAGGTATACTGAACAATTTTGTTGTTTACACTTGTTTTTACTTGACTTCTTGACTTTCTATTTTATACTTATTATACTTATTTATACTATATTGTTATCTAGCACACTCTCAGGAGCAAAACAAATAAACATTTCATGCAAAGTATTCTGTATTTCTGTATGACAAATAATAAAGAAACTTGAACTTGATATCTGAATGAAAATGGGTTGTATGGGTAGCCCACACATATCCCCTTTAGAATCAGAAATGTCTTTATTTGTAAGTAGTTTTCACATACAAGGAATTAGCTTTGGTCGTTTTCGGTGTGACATTAGCGGACATACATTAACACTTTAATCGCCGGAAACGCCGAAACTCGTCATTGCCCGCCATGCTCATTCTGCCGAAGACGCCGTAACACGTCTTTGATATCAATATTTAAAAAATCTGTGATCGAAATCATATTTCTCCTCTGGGGACCTGAGATATACTGCTGAGCTCCACTCAACTCTGTAACGGTTCAAGAGCGCCATCTGGTGGCCGATCGGCAGATCGCCCAACAGGAAGTGACGCGCCAAACAGAAGTGCTCACCCATATTTCGTCCCGGCACTCGCGGTCGTTAGCAGGACTCCATCTCGACACACTGGATAATCAATCGCTCGCCCTAACTCAATAAACAACGTTATTTGGACATATATAGTATTATACAACCTGGAAATGGTTCATCTAGATCAACATCCCATAATAGAAAACTGTCTACTCCAAGCTGATCGCCCAACAGCCCGAGGAGACTGGGGTAAGTTTCAGCGTTTATTATTACCGTGTTCGATATAAACTGCTCTGATGATCATATGATCCACACTAGATGAATGATATAACGTTGCCCACGGAATTATAAACGACCCCCCGCCCATCCGGTCAACATCAGATCATACGTAGTAACTTCTAGAAGTACCTCCAGTTGACATTTTTTATCTGGCACCGATCACTACCAAACTGTATTTGATCATCAATATAATGCATTTGGGGCTATAAATCAAGTTCTGGAGAAAGCTGCAGAAAACGATAAAAACATACTTATACTTTAGACCGTATTTTAGTATGAATATGTGAATGAAAAAGTATAACGTTGCTACACCCTGAACAATAGATATAGGACATTGAATGGGCCATAATAATGGCAATTTAGCAATAGAATTTAAAAAGTTATAGCCCTGCAAAGAAGGGGAACTTCTCCATAGACAAATAGAGCTGGCTAGGGATGGTAAATTATGAATTTAACCATGGCGATCAAAGTGTTAATTAACAGATAGATAATACAATAAAGAGGTGGAGTAAGATAAAGTGATATATGAACTAAGTTTAGCACAATAGAATATAGTATAATTATGAAATAAAATAAAATATAGGCCAGGGCTGTACAACTGTAAATAAAGAGGTCCAATAATATTAAATGGGATATAAACTAAATTAAATATAGCACAATAGAATCTGAGAATTTACAATACAGATAAAATAGGAATAGGCCAGGCCATGGCTGTGCAATGGGCAATTATGAGCAAAGAGTCAGTGAAGTATGAACAGGTATGTTTGGTTGTTTATGCACATGCCCACTTTATGCTAATACTGTGCAGATTATTTTGCATGCAGTGTTATTTTTGCATATTCAAAAAATGGTGTATGAATATTTCTGCCTACTGGGGTCCCTATCAGATTACAGCATGGATCTTTCTATGGTATTCCTCAAGGTCTTTGTATCTTAATGTGGGAGATCTTTGTGGGAGATGTTTATCAATTCTCGAGTCAAACATGGTTACATTTTATACGTTACAAAATGCTGTATCGTAAAATGTGTTGCTGGTTCCCGGCTGTATATGTATGCAATGCTTTGCTTGCTTATATATCACAGCCTGGCAAATTAACATAAACGTTTGATCTCCCAGGTGACGGTACATCATGTCATTTTATCGAATGTGACTAAAAATGAATCAAACATTTTACCTTCTAATAAAGATGTCAGCCCCAAGAGCCCCGGGGTTTATGTTTAGGTAATATAAAATTCTTCTGAGTAAGTAGAATTTTTATTACATGATGTACCATTCAAAATTCAAGATATGTTTATTCGTCATGGAACAGTTAAACAGACAAGACATTGCACTTTGCTAGTCCCCCCCTTCACACAGAATCACAGAATATAGACTTAAATTAGAATTACAAATATTAAGAAAAAGTGTAATGCTAAAATTAAAAATCCTAAAAAAGATAAATAAAGTACAGTAGACAAATAAGGCATGAGTGACAGCATTGCACATTCAGTTCATAGTGTAGTGGTATAAGGATATAAAGTGCACTATGCATTGTTGCAACCATGTTGTTGTACCGTTGCCCGGGAGATCAAACGTTTGTTCCAGTCTATGTTAATGTGCCCAGCTGTGCTATTAAGCAAGCAAAGCGTAGCGGCTGGGAACCATCAAGGTACGTAAACAGCCAGGAACCATCAAGGTACGTATACAGCTGGAACCATCAAGGTACGTATACAGCTGGAACCATCAAGGTACGTATACAGCTGGAACCATCAAGGTATGTATACAGCCAGGAACCATCAAGGTACGTATACAGCTAGGAACCATCAAGGTACGTATACAGCTGGAACCATCAAGG
>NC_140177.1:89422256-89492256 GCF_963971535.1 Notolepis coatsorum
TAGTGAGGATAGAAGCCTTGCATCACGTGTCCCCTCCGGTACACGAGGAGGCAGCCTGTTGCATCTTTTCACCAGACAGTGCGGACTCTCAGTGGCGAGGAGTAATGCGTGGGAGGCTCACGCTGCCCCCGATACTTCCTGACTCTACTGTGCAGGAGTCCCCCAACCGACCTATAGGAGTCGCTGTCCACAACGTCCAATCCCCACCCACCGGCTTTCCCACCCTCTAACACTCCCAATTGTGTTAGTATGACGGCCGGCCAAGCCGGAAGCAACGCAGAGAGCTGGGCTTGATACCAGAGTCTCCTGCGTTGGTGACGAGCGACTTGCCCGCTGCGCCACCCAGCCGCCCAAACTATCATTAATTTGATCTCCGAGAGACAGCCCCTTCTCAATCTAGCACCAATTCCACCTCACACACTGAGAGAGAGAGGGTGTGTGTGCATGTGTGTGTGTATTTGCCACACTATGAGGCTATGCTTAATTACAGGTCATCTCTCAGTGTTGTGCTTGGGCTGAACGAACAACAACCGGCCCTTTGCGCAAGTTATATTTTGGGAAGGGGTGAACTTGGGAGTTTTTTTTATTAAATTCTGCCCGCAAACAAAAGTTCTGGACGTGCGTTCCGTTAGTGGTTAATGTACCGTTGCATTCGTTTGGTACACAGCACGTACTGAACCGAAGGTCCAGTACTGAAACGGTTCAGTACGGATACGTGTACCGTTACACCCCTAATATATATATAGGGGAGAACGGGGGACATTGTCACACGGGTAGGTTGTCACATTCATTATTTCACCACCAGAGGGTCCTGGCTCCCATATTTTGGTATTTAAATGTCCAGAACTGGGGTCAGAGTTCACCTACATTGTCATCGTTGGAGTGAAACAGCTGAACTTGAGGTGAGAGGACTTTTTGTGTTTTTCATGTCCATTTGTAAATATTCCGCTCCTCAGTATTTTTCTTCTAGGCTTTTACACAATTGGTTTATAATGAAACAATTATTACCCTTAAAAAGTGTGAAGGGATAGCGCTAGCTAACTAGTTGTTAGATGGCTGTTAGCCTTGATGCTATCACACATTCCAGTTGGGGTTGGTCGTCACGTTTTCTTTGGGGTTGTTGTCACATGGAGTGCCCAGACCCTACATTTGGCATCACTGTAACAAGTGAATGAGTGTTCTTATTTTATTTTATTTTATATAGGATGGCCTAAAGATGTGTTCCTGTTTATGTTCATGTTAAGATGCATTAAGTTATGTATTTGTCAATGCAATTAAACTTTCAAATTTAGTTCTGCCTTCTTGTCTTCTTTTTAAGATTTTTTCCCATTAAAACACATGGTGACAACCAACCCCATAGTGTGTGACAACCATCCCCATGATGGGGTTGGTTGTCACAATGTGTCAGAGTGTCTTTGATAGGTGATTAACTCTTTGTTACAATACGTTGGAAAATGAGAGGGATACACATTTCAAGCCAACATCTTAAACTTCAATTTAATGTAGGAATGACTATTGAAAGATGTTTTGATGATGAGTAATTCACACTAGAGTAAAAAGTGTGACAACGTCCCCCGTTCTCCCCTACATCTTCTGTTTTCCGTTTATCCATTTTCAGTGTGTTCGCCTCACTCGAATAATTGTATTGCAGCAAAATGGCACAACAAGCAATGGTGTTAGAAGCAATCCCATTTTTGTATATCGATACTTGGCGTCAGTGTATCAATATAATATTGGCATGCAAAATATCTAGCTTTATCGCTGTATCCATTTCCCCCCCACCCCCATAACACAGACAATTACATAATATTAAATAAGAGTTTTATTGGTGGCTGTATTCAAAACGCACTATACATTGTGTCAGTAGAATGTACATATTATTCCATGTAAAATATTAAATTCCATTTGAATCAGTTCTCCTGATGTTTGTACTGGGATTTTCTAATTCACTTCCAGTTTTATTCCACTCAATTTGACCGTGTCCAATCCAATCCGGCTGAATTGAATTGCAGTCGTTTTAAAAGGCGGGCACGATTATTGCCGTCTCTCTTGGGCTTCAGATGGGTTCATTTGAGTCCAGTTTAATGGAGTATGTGTGTGGTAAGTAAGTGTGGCTGTGCCGTCCAATCTCCCCGCGTATGGCCAGCTGTCTCCACTCAGTCCTGTTGTACATCCCCCAGTTAGTCAGTGCTTGTTCATCGGTCTGTGTTCCCCGGTGTGCCTGATGTTACTAGCCGCTATTTATAGTGTTTACCTGTTCCCTGCCAGTGAAGCCAGTCAGTTCTTCTCTTTACCTATCCTGAACCTGCCTGCCTGTTTCATCATTATCAAATTGGGGGACCCTGCTGTCCTCATCATAAATCGATCAATACAGACCATATTAATTAATGTTGTGTTACTTTTTCAATAGTAAAGACCCTAACCCTATCAAAACAGCAGTCAAAGTGTATATTTTCAGCACTACGTTAGTACGTTTGTTTACCAATGATTTTAAGTGTTAGCTAAATAGTTTCTCTGAATAATGTGAATTATTTGTGCATTGCATCGGACAAAGGCACGTAGTCACGCAAGGACATTACTAAATCCAGATTTAACACTGCCATTGGCAAGAGAAGATTTTGCCCTATCCATAGATGTATGACTTGGCCATAACATTGCATGTGTCCGGATGGAAAAATTCAGTATTGTATCTACAAAATCTACAAAAAATTGTCTCCCCTTTATTAATTTGCTTAGATTTTTGTGTACACTTGATCTCAAGAAGGTGCTGAATGAGCTCAGTGAATGAAATTCCTCCAAGCTCAATGTTAGCATGGTGTTCACCGTCAAAGATGAAAAGAAAAATTATTTCTGATAATTTCTGACACTGGGAAAAAAAATTCCCTGAGGTCCATATATGTTCTTAGAGGAACATGCTAATTTACCTTGTAGAAGTGGAGAAATCTTCCATTTACTTGGGCATGTACTTTTAGGCTGATTTTCTGAAAATATGGCTGCAGCTTAAGAGGTTAATACACCCATCGTTGGGTTTCCTTGTCGCCTGCCTCCTGTTAATATTGGGTCCACATTCCTGCCTGGTTGCTACTGTAAGTCCAATATAGTACAGTAGGCAGCTGCATTATACGCAGGGGTGTAGCTCCAGATTCTGGGCCCCATGAAAGAATGTGAGCGAAATTTTTTTTGGCCATTTTCTTTTATTGATGAAAACGCATAATATGGTTTTTACCTATACATTCGGATCAGCAGTTCAGCACCTGCACTGTTGGTGGGTGAGCCTAGTAAAGGATGTCGCATTGCGTTCATCTTCAATGAATGGACCAATTCAATAGTCTACCAAAGCCCCCCCTCTCTCTATATATATCTCACACACACACACACACACACACACACACACACACACACACACACACACGCACACACACACACACACACACACACACACACACACGCACACACACACACACACACACACACACACACACACACACACACACACACACACACACACACACACACACACATACACACACACACACACACACCTTTTTGGTGTGTAGTTTGAATGTCCCTCGCCTGTATTTGCTTGGATTCCCTCCAGATACTCTGCCGTTGCCCTTGACCGAGGTGCTGGCTGCCCACTGCCCCTAAGTGGGTGGGATGGGTCAAGCTGCAAATGACAGGTTTCCCCATCGGAATAATAAAGTACTAGTTAATTTAACAGTGACCTCTCTAAAACGTGATTGTGTGATTAGGGCCACAGTGGCGCCACAAGTGATGCGATTATGGTCATCATGGCGCATTTCCGTATTAAGCCTTGAAATGTGATCTGCTCGCGTGGAAGATAGATTAGCAACGAAGGTCCTCGTATTGACTATGTGTATCTGTAGAGATCGCAATATTCATTAAAAATGAATTGTGAGAGTGAGAGCCCAAAACATGGGTTTGGAGTAGGGATGTTCGATATTGGCTTTTTTACCGATACTGATATACCGATATTGTCCAAATCTTAATTTCCGATACCGATATCAACCGATATCCACCGATACTGATATATGCAGGGTTCCCCCCCCCCCCCCCCCCCCCCCAAAAACTGAATAATTTCAGGTAATTAACATTACATATCTCTTGTCGTGGAATTAACACAACATTATGCATACTTTTGACAATAAATAAAATCAGAATGTGCTCTTACTTGCTTGCCTGGGTAAATAAAGGTTAAATAAATGTAAAAAAAAATTTAATAATTTGAAAACCAATACCAATATTTTCCGATATCACATTTTAATGCCAATATCGGCCGATAATATCGGTAGGCCGATAATATCGGACATCCCTAGTTTGGAGCCTCGGAATGTGTGAAAGAATTTTAAAAGGTTTAAAAGAATACCTCCCTCTATTGTTTCCTCTCCTCATAGTAAACACCAGACAATGCACGTACACTGATGACAAGGTAATTATAGCGAACTCTGATCCCTCCCATAGTTGTCCCAATGTTTCCACTTGTCCAAACTTGCTACCCACACGCGCAAAGCTATGAATGCTTGGCCCCCCGCAGCCACCACAGAACAGGCACGTGCACCCATAGAGCCCAAGGGGTGCTTGAGCACCTGCCTTTTTGAGCCTCATAAAAAAGTGCCCTTTTTGAAGAAAAAAAATTAAATGTCAGGATAGAATCAAAATATTAGGTAAAGAGAGAGAGATGCCCATTGCAGTTTGCACGGCCTCCTCAGCGTGCCTCTCCGCGGACTGATATTTTATGCATACCGTGGGTGGTGATGATGATGATGATAGAAACTGCTGTGGCGCATACAGTTGAATGCTGGTATTACACTCATTGAGGGACACGAAGAAGTCAAGTCCGATGGGATTAGGGAATCTCAAATACAAATCGGGATTGGAATAAAAAATGCATTTATATTAAACTGTCACGTTCCTAGGCCCGGTCCTGGCTGGACTGGGCAGGATGGTAACATTGGGCAGTGCCCTCCACCTAACATTGGCTCTCTGCCTAACATTGGCTCTCTGCCTCCCTCTAGGGACCTAAGCCCTATGGTACGGGCTGCTATCACATGTTGGTTACACATTGTGGATTTAATTTGTAATGTTCTGTTGTCCTGGGCCACCCCTGTCTATGTGTGATGTCACCCCCCTGTTGTGTTGTTGTGTGTCATTGCCGTAGTGTCTAGTTGTGTTTAGTTTGTCATTGCTTTATTGTCTAGGTTGTGTTGTGATTCTGTGTTGGCCAGGTGTTCTTGATTGTTAATTAGTTTGGGTTCTGGTTGGGTTTAGGTTCTGTCTGTCCTCACTTCCTTGTGGTGCCATTTCCTCCAAGTCCTCAGTGTTACCCTTCTCGTCGTTTCTCCTGTGTTCCCCCGTGCCTTGCTGTTTGTAATATGCGCTTGTAAGTAGATTAGTCTTTTGTTTTGTTGTCGTTTTATTTTCCGTGTTTTACAAATCAGTTCTCTTTCTCTAGCGCCAGCTCGGCTGTGCCGTTTATGTTTTCTTTGGTAACGTACAGTCGTGTTCAGTAAAGTCTGTTTACACGTATCCTGCCGTCTCTGCCTCCTCCATTCCGGTCCGCTACCTGTGTTCGCTTCGTCTACCCTCACTACCCACCTAGCGTAACATTAAACAATACAGAATATACAGCACTTCTTGGGGTCTGTAGGGTAAGCACTTATTCCCTCCCCCCTGAACATTTATGGAGATGTATGGGCCTTTTAAGTCAGTGATAAAAGTGTCTTTCAAGGATAAGTGAGCTCCTGCACTGATTATTATAGTTCAATATTCAATATTTGATCACCAAAACCCCCCAAAAAGCATAAAAAGGGCCCCCCCCCTCTCGACTCCCGGAGTCAGCATTGCCTTGGCTTGGGCTGATCGCTATACTAACTTGTTTAGCTGGGTTAGGGGGAGGGAAGCCGTGGGTGGGAAACTGGCGTTGTGGACAGCGACGCCTACAGGTCAGGTCTGGGCGCTTGCTCAGCGGAGGCAGGACTTGAGGAAGGCAGCGTGACCTCCCATGCGTTACACTTCACCAATGAGAGCCCTCGCTGCCAGGTGAGAAGAGAGCCACTGGCTGTCGCCGCACGTGTCGGAAGAAGCGTGCGGATACTTCAGGGTTCCCTTGTACCAACCAGTAGGAGAACATGTGCACAGCAACCAGGTAGGGGAGGGGGGGGAATTGGCACAACGACTAAATTGGGACGGGGAGAAAACAGAGAAAAAATCTGAGAAAGAGAGATACAAAAAACTAAAAACAACTGTCCTGATGGAGACAGATATTTTTTTTTAATAATGTTGGCTCTCTCCCTCTATCTCTCCATTCATCTCTCTCTCTCTCCCTTTGTCTGTCATTTGCAAACACACAAAAATGCCCCACACTCACATATTACACACACACACACAAACAAGCACCTAGCTGTCAAACCAGGCCCAGGGCAGGGTATGACAGGAGACACCAGTGCACATAATAGCCTACAGCTGATTTGACAAAATGAATAGAACTGAACACAATAACTCAGTTTAGTGTTTGAGAAGTTTTGATGGATGACATTGCTACTAACGTGGCCTGACAGATGATGTTTAGTTTAGAATGTAACTTTTGTCGATGACAAAAGCTGAAAATTTAACTTTTTGGGGGGTGGATAGAAGAGCTTGGAGTCAGCCTTGTGCTCATCTGGTGGAATAGTATTTGTATTCAAGTACTATACCCAAGGACACTTTCAGGGTACTGATACAGGTACAAATATGGTCTCTAACTACACACCCTCAAGACCCCTACGCTCTGCATCTTCTGGCCGCCTCAGACCTACTCCTATCCAAGCTCCGGGAGGGTCATCAAAGAGAAGTCGCCTATTCTCAGTCCTTGCCCCACAATGGTGGAATGAACTACCCACCCCAGTTAGGACAGCCGAAACCTGTCCAATCTTTCGCCGTCGACTAAAGACGCACTTCTTCAACCATTATCTGAATTTAAAAAAATTAAGAAATAATTTTTTTTTTAAATAAAATAATAATAATATCTAACCCTAACTAACCTTACTGTCATGCACTTGTCCTAATAAACTAACCTACACTCAGGGGCATCGTTCTGGTATGGCAAGGTATGGCACTCGCCATACCTTGACAAATAAAATTAAAAATTAAAATAAAAAAGATTTTTTATGTTGATTTAGAATTCGAATGTCAACATTATGAACGAAGCTTCGAACTATTCGGTAGAGCCCTAGCATGTTTTGATATTGTCAATTATCTCCCTTTTACTAGGTGACTTTTACTGTGACTAACTGAAATATGCCACACAAAAAAAAAGGAAAATGGACATAGGGAAGTTTTTTAATCAAAGGGCAGCAGAGACAAGTGATACAGGGACACAAGTAAGGTCTTACAATGGCTTAGTGATTATAACAGTGCAGTTCAACATTCAGTAACCCATACTTTTTGTGAATGTGTTTTTGATACTACATTCTGTTGAACACACACCTCAAAACCGTACCTAAGGAAAATTGGCTCAATTGCAAGAAAAGTAATAGACAGTTATGATATTACATTCTGCATAATTCGTATGCAAAATATTGTGGTTCCCTGCTTTAGTCTGTTGACACATTTCTATACAAAAAATGCTTGTGTAGTCCTGTGTCATACCTAAATGTCATATAACTGAATTGTATAGAAACAACTCACCAAAAGTGACTATTGCACAACTGATTTGACAAAAAAATCAACCAAGGGGGGGAAACCCCCCCCTCCCTCCTCGCCATACCTTGCCTTTTACTGAAACTGCCTACACTGTAGCACTCAACACTTTGATGAACATTGTTACTCAGCTGATAGAGTTGTGCCCTTCCTGATGACTTGTCGTACAGAACTTGTAAGTCGCTTTGTATAAAAGCGTCAGCTAAATGACTAAATGTAAATGTAAATGTAAATATCAAATACTTATTTTACTTACATAGAATTATGAATGGAAGACTTTTTAACTTTTATCAGGGTAATATTTTATCTGGGTTTTTCTACTTTTACTTAGAGTAAGTAAAGGAACCGTGTACGTCTTCCACCACCGATGACAGAATGAGAAGAGTTTGATGAAACAAATGAAAGAGTTAAATGAAACAAATGGAAGAGTTAAATGAAACAAATGGAAGAGTTTGATGAAAGAAATGGAAGAGTTAAATGAAACAAATGAAAGAGTTAGATTAAACAAATGGAATAGTTAGATGAAACAAATGGAAGAGTTAGATAAGGAAATAACTCATTCCGTTTGGAAAAAAGCATACAGATCTGTGACTAAGCGACTAACAATTGTGACTAATGTACAATTGAATAGTATGTTAAAAAGAAAGCTGCATAAAGAAACGGTACAGTAAATGTCTAAAGGCTATAATGGAGGGGGAAAAACATTCTGTGGATAATAACAATAATCTCCACAACGTAGAGTGGTGTGTAAATGTGTTAATGAGATGTCACCTTCTCTTGTAGTTGACATCTCCAGATACACTTGATACAAAGGCAACTAGGAGTTGTATTGTTTACTGAGTTTTAATTAATTAATTAAGAGAGTTATTGTTTATTTTATGCAAGCACAGCTTTAGAGGGGGAGGCAAACTTTGTAATGGTTTGTTCTGCAGAGAGAATTCATTTTATGCCCCTTTCCACACATGGGGTGTTAGATCTCTCTAATGAATAATGTATCACTCGTCGTTGCAATGACCCAAAACCAATGTTTTAATGTATAACTACTGTTCAGTACAAGTACAGGAGCTCATGTACATGGCAGTGGCCAGTTCACCTAGTGTTTCTAGGCAACAAGGATGCTGCAAATGTAGCTTGCCCATGTTGACACTATCAAGAAAGGTATTTTAGCCTTCAAAGTCTGGCGATCTTGAATGAGAAATGGCAAGCCCCTTGTTCTATTTCTATACAGATATCTTTGTTGCGAGGATAATGAGCTACAGCTAAACAGTTTTATGCGTATAGGTGGATTGTTTTTATTATGTTTAATGTTTATCACAAAGTTCAGCTACAGGAAATAAAGAGACAATGCCAGGAGCAATGCGAAGCATTTGCGACTCAGAATTGATATTGGCCATGAATGTTCTTTTGCATTGAGCATAAATTAATATATTAGAGCACTTTGCCCATTAAAGCCAAGATATACATCCAGTTATCTTATTGGCTCTTCACAGTATAAACACATTATGCACTAATGTAATTATAACATAGCCTATGTGTCTTTTATACCAACTCATCTGTAGAACCATGTAGGCTACCCACTTTTATATTACCTAAACTTAACAACAGTAGCAACAACACTAATAATGATTTCACAAAATAATTCATGGCAGCACATACAGCCAGAGTTGTTTCCAGCAGAGTAAAGCAGCATAGTGACTGGTCCACGGACACATCTACACACACAGACACACACACACGCGCGCGCCAACACAACACACACACACACACACACACACACACACACACACACACACACACACACACACACACACAACACACAAAGAGAGAGAGAGAGAGAGAGAGAGAGAGAGAGAGAGAGAGAGAGAGAGAGAGAGAGAGAGAGAGAGAGAGAGAGAGAGAGAGAGAGAGAGAGAGAGAGAGAGAGAGAGAGAGAGAGAGAGAGAGAGAGAGAGAGAGAGAGAGAGAGAGAGAGAGAGAGAGAACAAACACACACACAGGTTGATCCAATTTCCTCCTATTTGTTACTAGTTAGCTAATCCTTGTGCATTAAAAGGCGTAGAGATAATCCCATACTGGTGCCACTAAAGCCCTCATCTCATCACTTCAAGCTGAGTACAGAGGGAACGTGTTCACACACACACACACCACACACACACACACACACACACACACACACACACACACACACACACACACACACACACACACACACACACACACACACACACACACACACACACACACACACACACACACACACACACACACACACACACTGATACTAATATACACACACTGATACTAATATACACACACACACACACACTGATACTAATATACACACACTGATACTAATATACACACACACACGCACACTGATACTAATATACACACACACACACACACACACACACACACACACTGATACTAATATACACACACTGATACTAATATACACACACACACACACTGATACTAATATACACACACTGATACTAATATACACACACTGATACTAATATACACACACACACACACTGATACTAATATACACACACTGATACTAATATACACACACACACCCGCGCGCACGCACACACACACACTCACACACACACACTGATACGAATATACACACACACACACACACACACACACACACACACACACACACACACACACACACACACACACACACACACACACACACACACACACACACACACACACACACACACACACACACACACACACACACACATGCATAGGCGCCTCCGTAATTGAGCAGGCGAAGCGGGTGCTCTACCAGTATTGAACTTGGGGGAGCAAACTCGTCTCTTTGCTCCCTCACTTTTTGATCATATGATATACCCCCCCCCCCCCCATATATAAATATTATCTAACCATAACTATGTAATTTCAATCAAATTAATAATACGCAATGACACTTAATAGCAAGTTTTTAAGTTTCCAAAGACTGCGACACCCCCCTGTCCGATATGGTTTGATCCAGCCCCCAGCAGACAGAGCGGACGCGCACTCCAGTCTCACAGCGCTGCAGGCAGCCTCCAGGTGTAAACTGATACGCAGGCAGCGTGAACACTTTGTCACAACAGCAGGATCTTCCACTAAGTAAGTTCAGTTGTTCGAATAAACTATTATGTTAGACATCATCTTTACTATTGAGTGGTATAACTTCTACCACGCAATACAATAAAATTGTTTCCTGGTCCGAAATGCCATCTGGTCAATAATAATAATAACAAAGTTTCCCTCTGGTTGGCGTTAGCTTTAGTGCTAGCCGCTAGCTAACGTTGTCATATATCTAGATATGTGGTGTCGTCAGCTGGAAAACGTTGACTTCGTTTGCAAATTTTAACGTTCGCAGATAATAATAGAATACAGACATCGGAGCATTTTTCAGTACACCAAAACGCAAAGTAAGAACCCTAGTAGCCTAATAGCTCAAAGACTTAAAGGGCGGGCTCCACAAATAATGGATTGCACGGTGTTAATTGCACCCTTACTTACAATTCATTATGAATTGTAAATGGGGGACCCTGATGTAAACAAAACAAAAGTCTTTTTCTGGTCTGCATCCCCTTAACAATTGTGTGTATTGAGCCGTACTATATTGTACCCATTCTGCAATATGTTAATTCCATTTTTTAATATTATTATTATTATAGTAATTGGCTATCATACTGCAATATAAACTGAGTTTTATAGTGAAAAGAGCAGCTTTATTAGTCAAGATTGAAGGCTCTATATTGCAGGAAATTGCACGTACAGGTTCATTAAATGAAAAAAATATCTGCCGTGGAGGGGGTCGTGACGGACCCCCTCCAAACCACCCCTTGCCTGTCAAAAAAATAATAATAAAAAAACAATCTAAAAAAATTAATCAAAAAAAAAAAATTACCAAAAAAAATGCACCCCCACTTTCAACTATAACTAGGCGGCCATGCACACATGCACACTGATACTAATGTACTTGGATGTTTTTTTTGGGCAGTCATTGGCGCCAGTGTACAACATTTACAGCTACGTTCTGCTACTACGTGCGCATGCTGGAAGAGCATGTAACACACCATTTCCGGGGACCCCTTTCCTCCAAATCTAACTATAAAGGCAGGAATCTGTCTGTGTGCACGGGTGTCTGTCGTGTCCTTGGCATATCTCCAGAACCGTTCATCTGATTGACTTCACGCTTGGGGTGCATATTGCCGAGGACCCAGGAGAGTATAGTGTTGGGTGTAGTGTCATTTGGCCAGATGGTGGCGCTATAACAACAAACTTTAACCATATCTCCAGAACCGCTCATCCCATCGACTTGGTGAGGACCCAAGAGAGTGCAGTGCTGGATTTAGTGTCATGTTGGTAATTTGGTCAGATGGTGGTACTATAACAACAATTTGGCCTGTAACTCAAGGGAAGCACACTACAAGCAGCCGACCCGTGGTTCTCTAGAACACTACAAGCAGCCGGCCCGTGGTTCTCTAGAACACTACAAGCAGCCAACCTGCAGTTATATTATCGTATAGCTTACGCTCTGCTCGTAGTGGAACTTATCCCTTTCAATCTAATTCTAAATAAAATGTCTCCACATGTACACACCCATCCGCCTGGCCACACCCACATCCACTCCTCTACATAAGTGGGGACGTGGCCATACTAACAGCTCCTTCCCTATTTTCACCACCGACAAGTGTCTGTATACACCACTTGAGTTTAGTGCCGAAATTGTTGTTGGAAAGGAGCTACGTGGACATTGTATCTTATTTTTCTCTCTCTCGCCAATTTACGAGAAAGGCTAAGACATAATGTCTGCACCTTTGGAGGGTTCGAGCGCTCACAACGTCATTCTTCACCAGCGCTTCTCCATTGCCGCATCCGCCGTGCGTCATGGGGGGGCTCTGACTCCGCGGCCGTGGCAGTCGGATACGCCCGGGCAGTGCCCGGTGGTGAGTCTGCCTCTCCGAGGGGCCGTTGGCATCCATACTTTGTCCCGAAATGGTGTGGGAGCCGTTGCGGAAGCCGGTTCCCCAAGGGAAATCGGCTAGACAGATGGCTAATTGGAGTGACCAGGCGTACATCGCCGCGACTCAGAGCCTAGCTGCGACTTCTAACATCGCGCAGCTAGCGCGCTACATGTCGGGGATAATGGCGGGCGGGTCGGTATTGGATGAACATCAGCAATATCTTCAAGCCCAGGCGGCTGGAGCCATCCTGCACCTTACCCAGCTGCAGGCGATAGCCGCCGGGAAGGAGCGCGCCCTGGCCACTCTATCCCAGCGCCACCTTTGGCTGGAGCAGGCGCGGGTGCCGGAACAGAAGAGGATTCCTCTGCTCACGGCACCCCTCTCCGATGCTGGGCTGTTCGGGTCGGCCATGCAAAAGATGACGGCTGGGGGACTGTTTTTTGTTACAAACTGTGTGTTTATTCACTATTATATATTGGGGATACGATGTGTAAACCCTCACCTACTTGTGGGGTTGTGTGTTTGCTTAAGAGAGTAGGACAGTTTCTTGTAAATTGTTCTGGTCGCTATATGTATGTGTGCTTAGCAAGGCCTGTGGCTAGCACTCATCATGAAGAAGACTGTGTTCTCCTTGCAATAGTAAGAGTGAACTTTACCTTTTTTATCTGAGGGGGTTGTGTGTATTCTGTTACGTTTGGGAAACATGGCATCGAGTCCACAACCTGGTTAGAGTGTTTGCCTATAGAAGTAATCATATATGTAGCTTGTACCGAGGTCTTTGACCTTCTCTTTAAACGTCTGTGTTTTTCTTAGACATAAACACGGTGACGTGTTCGCACATGAGCCTAAAGCCTTGTATGTAAAACCCGTTTGCAAACGAGTTTATCGTCTGTGGCTGGCGTGCAGCTGTTTTAGCTTATCCTAGTGGATATACGCTTTTTCATGTAGCATGCTAGGTAAACTGGTATCATCGCTGCTTGTTTGTTTTCATCGTATCCGGGGTATGGGGTCATCATGAGGGGGTGAACTGATAAACCCCTCCTCCCCTTTTTTCTGATTGGTCAGGGGGTTGGACCTCCTGGCCTTCGGGCTTCCTGTCACGCTGCTGGATCAGCGTGTCACAGGGAAGCACACACACACACACACACACACACACACACACACACACACACACACACACACACACACACACACACGACAAGTGCACCCACTCTCTCTCTTTCTCCATCTATCTCTATCATTCGACTCCCAATATAGACAATAAATCATAAGTAAATGGTTCCGCTACAGAGCCACTTGCTCTCACACAAAAAGCTATTGAAAGCTATTGAAAGATTCCTCCAGCGGGGAGCTATGGATGGGTCTGCCCTGTGTGTGTGTGTGTGTGTGTGTGTGTGTGTGTGTGTGTGTGTGTGTGTGTGTGTGTGTGTGTGTGTGTGTGTGTGTGTGTGTGTGTGTGTGTGTGTGTGTGTGTGTGTGTGTGTGTGCGTATGTGTATGTGTATGTGTGTGTGTGTGTGTGTGTGTGTGTGTGTGTGTGTGTGTGTGTGTGTGTGTGTGTGCATGTGTGATAGAGAGAGAAACAATGGTTCCAGCCACAGTTATAGCCACTGGAGATAAGTGGAGACATCTATACTGGAGCCCGGCTTTGTGTCCACGCCAGACACATCGTCCGCTCAATTCATCCTCCTTTCTTCAGCGCTGATTTGGCTGAGAGAGATGGGGGGAAGGAGGGAGGGAGGGAGGGAGGATGCGTGTGAAAGTGGGTGAGCGAGGGAGAGACAAATTGTGTGACAGAGAGAGGAGTGAGTATCCGTGTGTGTGTGTGTGTGTGTGTGTGTGTGTGTGTGTGTGTGTGTGTGTGTGTGTGTGTGTGTGTGTGTGTGTGTGTGTGTGTGTGTGTGTGTGTGTGTGTGTGTGTGTGTGTGTGTGTGTGTGTGTGTGTGTGTGTGTGTGTGTGTGTGTGCATGTCTGTGCATATGGGAAAGCGAGTAACCGAGAGAGACAAATAGGGAGAGAGACTTTATTCAGAAAAAAAATTTATAAAAAGAGAGAGAGAGAGAGAGCAAGATAGAGAGGGAAATACCTTAAACCAGGGCTTGACTCTTTTTCCCAAGAAGCACATTTTGGGCTACACAAAGAAATTCAGGAGCACAGTGAAAAATGTCCATACCAATACCTTTTATCAGTAGCGCTGGGTATCGTTTGAATTTGATCAATTCTGGTTCTGGTTCTGCTTATCGAATCCGGTTCAAAACTCTGTTCCGATTCTAATATTTTTGGTGAAGGAGAAAATTAAATATCAAAAACTAAAACTATTTTACGTTTCATTCAATGCTATACCATATATACAGTATATATCCGTGTATATATTGTATACCCAGTTTAATCACCTGTACATTGTATATTACTATTAGGGATTAGTCTGAATCCGAATATGAATTTGGGAAAGCGTTTCATGTCATGAGCTCCACCTAGCTGTATCAGTAATCATATATTTTAAGTTCTGCGTCAAATGAGAGAAAGACAAAGGCAGGCGTTTCCTCAAGTTTTCACGAGAGCAAGGGCTCCTCTCCATTTTCAAAAGCCTAGAGAAAACTTGTCTTAAATCATCATCATGAGTTATGCATGTGAAATTAATTAAATTAACATGTGCGCTGGAGACCTATTTCAGAACCACCCGAGACGCACAGCGCGCTCCCCGCCTCTCATCTCCGTCACTACACTAAGAGAAGCCTTTACTCATGCCAATTCCAGGAATATGATTTATATAATTTATCTGTTCAAAAGTTGTCATGGGTTGTCCTGGTATTACAAATGCAGTTACTGGAGATACTGAATAAAAACGCACGTCGCAATGCATTTGTTCTCCAGACACACACCGTTCCAAATATTATAAAAAAAGATTTCCAAGCGCGGCTGGGTAGCGCAGTGGACTAAGCACTCGCCTACCACCGCAGAGACTCTGGGATCGAATCCAGCTGTCAGCGGTGTACCTCCGGCTTTGTCAGTCGTCCCTACTAACCTGTCTCAAAAAACCCTGCCCTCTTTTCTTGATCCTCCAATCACAGCTGTCGCTTACCTCTGACTTCCTCATACAAACAAAGTTTGTACGAGGAAGTCAAGAGGTAAGCGACGGCTGTGATTGGAGGATCAAGAAAAGGGGCAGGGTTTGAGACAGGTCTAATGGCAGTGTTAGCGGGTGGGAAGCCAGTGGGGTATGTGTCCTGGTCATTGTAAACTGCAACTCGTACTGGTCGGTCGGGCGCCTGTTCAGCAGGGAGGGGATCTGGGGGAAATAGCGTGAACCTCCGCACACGTTACGTTCCCCCAGTGAAACTCCTCGCTGTCAGGTGAAAAGAAGCGGCTGGATGACTCCACATGTATCGGAGGAGGCATGTGGTAGTTCTACACCCTCCCCAGGCCGACAGTGGGGCAATGCGTGCAATGACCAGGAAGGGAATTGGCATAACGACTAAATTGGGATGGGTGAAAAATAAATAAAGCTCAAAAATAAATAGAATAAAAATAATGTATTACTCCAAATCAAGAAAAAAAAACGAATGATTAGAAGTATGTTTTGAAGGCAGACATGATGGCCATGTCAGTTTAACTATCAGACACGGAAAATTGCGTGATTGGAACTGGGGCGGTATCTGCTCGTCCTTCCTCATGTATGGAAAATAGCCCACGCATTTATCATTCTTATTTATGAATAATTTGTTAGATGATAGACTTTAACATGGGTCAATTTGAATTTGTAAACGAGACGTGATCTATAAAGCTGATTTTGTTTTCAGAACATCACACAAATATTAGATGACATTAAACTTTTTTTCAGATAATAACAAAATTGTATAGGCAGCCTACATATTAGTCTACAGGCTTCGTAAAAAGAACACACCTGATTTAGAAGAGGAGGAAAGGTGGGGTGTGTGCAAAGGCCCGCTGTTCTACAGTGTTAAATTGACTGGAGTGTTGGACGTCCCGTGACGAAGGCCGGGAGATTGCGACCCCCTCTGCGTGCCCCCCTGTCTCCGGAGGTCTCGTAGTGGTGACCGGAGTGCCGGATGTCCCGTGATGATGTCGGGGAGTTCGCGACCCTCTCTGCGCCACCCCCTATCTCCCTGTCTCCGGCTGTCCCTGAGCAACGACCGGAGTGTTGAATGTCCCGTGACTAAGACAGGGAGGACGTGACCGTCTTTGCGCCGCCCCTGTGCCTCAAATAGATCCGCTATCAACTCTATCTTTAATCTTTCAAAATGTTCAGTTGCTATCACTATTAGCTCTATCTTTAATTTTTCAAAATGTACAGTTGCTATTGCATGCACTCATCTGTGTTTCACCACACACATGAGTGCATGCTTACCAACTGTCCGTCTGCAACACTACTATCACCAACATCTAAGAAGGGAGATCCCCCCTTGAATGGCCCTTCTAAGGTTTCTCTCCTCCACACTGCCTGTGGAGCTTTTTTCCCTATTGTTAGGTTTTAGTGAGTTTTTCCTTACCTTCGCGTGGGGTATGTCTGGGAGTGCTTGCATTCTTTAATTTATTTGCATTCATCTAAAAATGTTTGGACCTTATGGTGTTCTTGTTCTGTTCTTGACTTATTGTTATGTTGTCTTCTTGACTTGTTTAAAGAAGACCTGTACGGCCCATGGGGACATTAACGTGTGTTGTCGGGCCCTATAAATAAATTTGATTTGATTTGATTTATGATCATATCACAGGTGCGACCGTTTGAGCCACTTAAGACATATTACCAGCGTGTTGAGGACTCAGAGTGAACTTGTCATTGATTCTGTCTCAGTCGGTTCCAAGATAAGTCTTCCAAGAGAACTCTTTGGAAAATATTGGGGAATGAGACCCATTGGCATTAAAATGTACAGTAATATCGAAAATGATAATTTTTTTCTTTTTTTACATTTATTTAACCTTTATTTAATTAATAAATTTAATTAATAAATCAATTTAATTTAATAAATAATGCTGTGGATCAGTGTTCGAATTATGAGGGGGCCAATGGGGGCTCAGCCCCCATAGCTATAGTCTGAGCCCCCATAGTCAAGACCCCCTGTGGGGGTCTCTCAAAAAATTTATATAATTTTTTTTTTTTTTTTTTTTTTACGAATTAGTATTATTTATGTTACCTAAATAAATTGGTAATAGATCATATTTTTCTTTTCAGTTTTTAAAAGAACTGAGTAATTAATGTTGTGGAATAGGCTGCATTTCACCTCCAAGCCGCTATGCGTCACCCATGAGTTTAACGCTACTCCAACCTAGTGAAGAAGAAGCAGCAAGCAGCTGCTGTAAACAGAAAGCTGCCGGTCTGTGTCCTGCAACTAAAAACATAAACACTAAACAGTACGCCACATGCCGCCAAAAAGAAAGAAAAAAAAAAAGGCTCAACCCGCCGCAAGGCTGTACAAAGCTGGACAGCTTTGGTTTTATAAAAAGGCCAAAGACTGACGCTGTTAGTGTAGCAGCTAGCAGCGCTACTGTCACTGAAGTTGACACTGCTAGTGCTAGTACTAGTGTTAGCTCTGCTGCTCCTGTGCGCAGTGCGCCTGTTATTGTTACCGCGCCGGTTGCCACTGCCAGACCCGAGTCTCCACCACTAGACCTGGACTGCGCTGCTACTCAACCACCACAATGCTGGGGTCCGAGTCAGTGGAACTTTTGGAAAAATAAATATGACTGGTTATTTGCCAAGGAGGGATGCATTGGCTGCCTTCCATGTAAAAACGCCAAGATATTGTTAAATAAATCATTTGGAGCCCATTTGGCAGAGCAGTGGATGAATGGGACTGTGACTAGCTCTCAGAGCAAGAAGTTGAGGAAGAGAATATAGTCGTCACTACTCGCTTTGGATAAAAGAGGTCAGTGGTTTGAATCCCGGCTCTTCCAGTCTGCATGTCGGTGACATGCTGCAGTAGTTACTTTTCTTCTTGTTGTTCTAAGAAGATGCTGCTACTATTTTTCATACAGTTCTTGATTACCTGTGCACATTTGTTTATAACATTATTTATTTTGATTTATACAAGTATTTATTTTATGTTCATTTTATTATCAGATGATAATGTTACTTACTGTATCCTGATAAATGCTGCTGTTGTGCCATACAACTATTTATTTTCCATTAGATTATTTTGTTAGTTTTTGATTTATAAGTGCAGAGACAAATAAATGTTAATTCAAGTTCATAAATTTGGTCTAATTTTTAAAATTAAATTGTATTTTTTCAGATGCAAAATGCAAATAAGTAAATATGGCATTATATATCAGAGGTGAGTAAGAAAATGAACAAATATTGATGGTTAAGAATGAGCCTGAATAATGACATCACACAATAGTCTAATGCATAGGTGTCAAACTCATGGCCCGCGGGCCAAATGCGGCCCACCACGTCATTTGATGTGGCCCCCCAAGAGCGCCGGTAAAAAAATAGCGGCGTTAAAATAATTGTGGGTTAATGCGTTAATAAAGCTTTGACAGCCTTAGTTATTACACATTCTTACACATACATGTGTGTTGAACATCTGAGGTATTGATGAAGTAACAAAGGAAAAAAGCCAAAAGCACTTACTCCTCAGACATTCTTTGACAATTTTACAGCCCAAAATACAAAAAAGATCCAGGCGGAATAGGTAACAAAGGGTTGAAGAAATATTGTCTGAACTGTCAGATGCAAGCTGGCTGTGTGACATAACCGAGCATCTCGCTCAATTGAATAAGAAGCTGTAGGGACGCAAACAAGTCCCACCCAAAACTTGACCAATATAGTTGTGAACTGAGACAACCCTTATTTTGTTATTTTTGAGTACAGTTACAGTTGTGTGTTCATGCAGACACATAATAGCAATTTCATTACGAATTGAAAATGGGGGACCTTGATGAAGTAAACAAGTCGAAAGTCCTTCTCTGGTCTGCATTCCCTTAACAATTGTGTGTATTGAGCTGTACTGTACCCATTCTGCAATCTGTTAATTAAAGTTAATTAAACTATCTTCCATTAGTGGCCTCTGCAAGGTTGTGTGCAGCCATTTGTTTTTGTAACATCTGCTACATCTGTCCCACGTGTTCTTTGCAGCTCAGTTGTTAGTTCTGCCCTTCTTGACTGTGACAAAAAGGTTTTGAACAAACTTAATGTCATACCTTGTATTTGATGATATTCTTCTTTGTTATTTACTTGAATGGTTTGATCATTGATTGATGGAGTAATATGGGGTTCTGATAAACTAAAATTATTTGTTAAAATAACATAAGCTAACATATATTTCTACATCTATGCAAATGCATATGCAATATGTATAACTTGAATAAGTAATAAATACAGAAACAACATGTTTAACAATATGTAAATGAGTAGCTACATTTATTTTACATTACATTAACATTAATACGGTCTTTGGCCCTTTGAGGGCAACCATAATGCTGATGTGGCCCTCTGTGAAAATGAGTTTGACACCCCTGTAGAGAGGAACTGAGGAGGGTAGAAAGAAAGAGAAGTCACTGCTGTTCTGTGAAAATGAGTTTGACACCCCTGTAGAGAGGAACTGAGGAGGGCAGAAAGAAAGAGAAGTCACCGCTGTAGACAACAACTGACTCAATTTTGGATCTAGAATTCTTATTTCTTGTGATAATATAAATTAGATTGGGAGAGTAGCTTAATATAAGCCTAATCTACTGGGGGAAACCTTGTTTTAACCTTTGAATAGACTGCTACCTAATAAGGTATTACACTCTTATCTTATGAGCTTGTATAGCACATCTGCAGACATATTGATCTAGTGTGTAGACTATTCTCTTATAGCCAACTTTTGTCATCACGACTTTATTGTTTTACAGGATAATATACTGTACCAATACTGTAGATCTGTCTCTGGGTACTTCTTCTCTTCTCTCATTTCTGGACTCTTTTTGTATCACAAACAGTACTGTATTTGCAAATCTGGTATGTCATAAATGTATCTGTACTGTCTATCTGTATGTCGTGTGTGTCATATATGTTATGATGAATTGAAAATGGGGGACCCTGAAGTAAACAAGTCGAAAGTCTTTCTCTGGTCTGCATTCCCTTAACAATTGTGTGTATTGAGCTGTACTGTACTGTACCCATTCTGCAATCTGTTAATTAAAGTTAATTAAACTATCTTCCATTAGTGGCCTCTGCAAGGTTGTGTGCAGCCATTTGTTTTTGTAACATCTGCTACATCTGTCCCACGTGTTCTTTGCAGCTCAGTTGTTAGTTCTGCCCTTCTTGACTGTGACAAAAAGGTTTTGAACAAACTTAATGTCATAGCTTGTATTTGATGATATTCTTCTTTGTTATTTACTTGAATGGTTTGATCATTGATTGATGGAGTAATATGGGGTTCTGATAAACTAAAATTATTTGTTAAAATAACATAAGCTAACATATATTTTTACATCTATGCAAATGCATATGCAATATGTATAACTTGAATAAGTAATAAATACAGAAACAACATGTTTAACAATATGTAAATTAGTAGCTACATTTATTTTACATTACATTAACATTAATACGGTCTTTGGCCCTTTGAGGGCAACCATAATGCTGATGTGGCCCTCTGTGAAAATGAGTTTGACACCCCTGGTCTAATGATTAGAATGTTGTGTGATGTCATTATTACTTAGTATTAGACTAATCCTAATGAGATATTCCTCTAAATATGACTTCGAAAACAGCCAAAATTCCAAGAAAAAAAATAGTAAAAAAAAAAGATTCAGGGGGCCCCCATAGCTCTCAGGTGATAATTCGAACCCTGCTGTGGATGATGCATTTAGCTTATCTACAGTATTATCTAAGGAAGGAGACAACTGTTGCCAAGGAATTTAAGCTGTTGCCTGTTACCAGGGCCGCCACAGGGGGTGTGCAAGCAGTGCGGTCGCACAGGGCCTCGCGGGAAGGGGGGCCTTGCACAACATTTTTTTATTAATTTTTATTTTTATTTTTTGCGAGGCCCCCCTTCCCGCGAGGCCCTTTTTCATCACAGACCTAAAATCTAGTTTTGCTTATATGCTTATATATTTCACATTAGACACGTTCCTGGCTCTGAGGCTCTGCAGGCAGCAGAATTGGTTTCAATGAGGGGAGGGGTTACAGCCAGGTAAGGTAGCGTCTGTTGAGTTCATTGTGTGTGTCTGTGTGCGTGCTGGGGGGGGGGGGGGAGGGGGGGGCGTGAACCGACTCATTGCCAGACGTGAGCGATTCGACTCACGCTCACGGCAATGAATCGGCTCTTATGAACGAGTCGCTCATGACCGACCCATCACTAGCGTCTGACTATTTCGCGCATGCAGCATTGGAGCCTAGGTTATGCCAGCCAAGATGAAGAGGACATCGTTCGGCAGATGGACTGAAGATGAAAGTTGTTGCATGTTAGACAGTTCAGTCAGGCTAGCCATCCCGGCTAAAGACAGGGACAGCTAGTTAGCTTTAGCTACGTTATAATATTAAGTGTGGTTCAGTCGGGATATAGCCATGATGATGTCGGCTAGTAGCTAGCTTAGCTAAAGGCTAACTAGCGTTAGCTAACCTAGAGACAGCGCGTGCAGCATTGTTATGCCAAGATGAAGAGGATGGTCGTTCGGCAGATGAACTTCGTCAACTCCACGCGGTTGTCTCCATCCTCTTGGACGTTTGGTGAGTTTTTAATGCACTCTATTCTATTCCCGCCGTGGATATCTCTCTCTCTCTCTCTCTCTGGAGCCAAACTGGCCGACTAGCTGTTGTAGTACTAGTAGCTAACGATGTGTGGCCTGGTGTCAGCACCTGTATTGCTTTTCTCATGTTGTACAGTTTTTCAGTGGTAGCCGCATAGCTTGCTTCTGCGTTAGCTAATGGTTAGCGATAGCCGGGTTGAGCTAACTGTTAGCCAGTTAGCTGTTTAGCTACGACGTTAGCTGCCGGCTGCGCTCGGCTGGGAACGTTAGTTTGATGCTATCAGTTAGCCTAGAGTTAGCTGTTAGCTTGTGCTACGACCATTGACATTAGCCCTGAGAATAGCAGGGGGTTCTGGCACTCTGACTACGACATCATCTTTGACAGAAGATGTAGTCGGGCCTGCACCATGACAAGGCTCCGGCCATAGCTTCTTTTTGTCCCGCCAGCGAGAGGCCTTTCGTCAACGTGGAGACCTGTGTTGCGGCCTTTCGCCCTGCGTTCCTCGTGCAGGTAAGATGTCATGACATTACCCCACTCTTCCTTCCTTCCCCTCCCGAATGTTTTGTTAATAACGATGTTTTTATGTTACTTCACAACATTTGGAGATACGACATGTGCTGTGTGTGAATTGTCTTGGTCGTTTGTGTAGCTTGGGTAGCGTTGGGCCGTTGGCCAAAGCTGTGTGTGGCCTGGTGTCAGTACCTGGCTAGCCTATTTAGCTGAATGCTGTTTAGCTGTTTTCTCTGGTATAGACCCTCTTCTCTTTGGATTTAAGTGTTGATCTTTGTCCTTTTGGATCTATGTATATTCATGTTGCCTTTGTGAAGTTATCTTTTCCTTCTGTTTTGTTCTTCCATTAAAAGTTGAATATCCTTTTAGGGGCTCATCTTTGCTTATCTCTCTCATACATGCTCTCTCTCTAACACACACACACACGACAAACACACATGCTCTCTCTCTCTCTTTCTAACACACACAGTCTGCCTATGGCTGCCTTTCTCGATGGCTAGGCTGTGCTCGCTGAGTCTGTACCTAGTCAAGGATCTTCAGTCACAGTGCTCAGGTATTCTGCCACTGTGTACTCTCTGTTTAGGGCCAAATAGCATTTCAATTTCTTTCTAATGTGTCTCTCTCTCTCTCTCTCTCTCTCTCTCTGTACACTGTATATTGACTGTAGAACGGGAGCTCTCTCTCGCTCTCTCTCTTGCTATATGTTGACTGTATCATGCCCAGCCTCGGGCAGCGCTATTATTTAAGAATATGTTGACTGTATAAAAAAAATAATTTAACCGTAAACCAAGGGAACTGTCAGAGTTAGATCGCTGGAAAGCTACTGAGTTGCGATCCTTCATGTTGTATTGGGGTCCTGTTGTTTTGAAGGATTCCCTCCCCAGTGAGGTGTATGACAACTTCATGTTGTTTTCTGTTGGAATGTACTTGTTGCTGTCCCCTAGTATTTCTGAGGAAATGTTGGCCTTTGCGCACAAGTTGATGGTTTCTTTTGTTGAACACTTTGGGACAGTGTATGGAAAAGATGAAATTGTGTACAATGTACATCAGCTTATTCTTTTGGCTGAGGAATACAGGAAGTTTGGCACTCTAGATAATATCTCAGGATTCCCTTTTGAGAACTATCTTGGACAAATTAAGCATCTTCTACGCAAGCCACATCAGCCTCTACAACAGGTAGTGAAAAGGTTGTCTGAAATTCCACATGTTGGATCCCCATGTCCCACCGATGATCCAATTTTGCGTAATATTCACACTGATGGGCCTGTCCCCCCACAGTTTACTTCTTCACAACAGTACAGGAAGGTCTCCACTCATCGGTTTACTTTGTCCACAAAGAAAGGAGACAATTGTATTGAGGTTGGAGATGGATTTGCATTAGTAGATAATATTCTTAAATCAGAGGAAGAGGTATATATAATTTACAGAAAGTACAGACACAAACAGCCATACTACATGTATCCCTGTGAATCATAATACATTGGTACATACAAGGTCAGTGGCTTGCAGGGGTGTAAAAAGTACCCAGAAATTATACTTAAGTGAAAGTATGGGTACCGTCTCAAAATCTGACTCAAGTAAAAGTCAAAGTATCTGGCTAAAAACACACTTGAGTAAAAGTCAAAAAGTCCTACTTTTAAATGTACTTAAGTACTAAAAAGTAAAAGTAATTTTTTTTTTAAAGGGATAGACCAGGGGTCTCAAACTCATTCCATCGTGGGCCATGTTTTCATTTTAACTATACATTGCACCAGGTGAGTTAGTTGAAGAGGTGAGCGAATTAGTGAAATCATCAGCTGGTGTTTAGGCAAGGCTGGAATGAAACCAAGCATACACTCTGCCCACAATGGAATGTGTTCTGCGATAGACAATGCTGAAATGAAAGAACAGAGGACACTTTCTTTGCATTACAATTATTTAATGCACTTCTCCATTGAAGGTAAACTAACATGGACGGCATTCACATCACAGCATGAATAATATCACAATATTAAAAACAGAATGGTGTATCCTGAATTATATCACAATATTAACCACAGCATACTGGAGTACCCTGAATAATATCACAATATTAAAGACAGAATACTGGAGTCCCCTGAATAATATCACAATATTAACCACAGCATAATGCGGATCTGACTGTCTATTCTTCTAATAGCAGGTGTTTAATCAAAGATCCCCGCTTTCTAGTGTTGCACAAGGACCAATCAGCATGGGTATGGGCGGGTTAATTTTCCATTGATGGGGATTTGATTGGCTGTTTACCTGCGGTCGCAGAATTAATAACGTTAACGTTAGTTCGGCCAGATAAACAATTAAAATATACCAATTAAAATGGTTGGACCTGTGAGATTTGTACTTTGTACTTTGTAGGTCTGCATTTTAAATGTAAGGAGTAAAAAGTATGTTTTTTTTCTCTGAAATGTAATGGAGTAAAAGTACAAAGTATACAAACCTAATAATACTCGAGTAAAGTACAAATCCCCCAAAACAGTACTTAAGTATTGTAACGAAGTACAATTACTCAAGTACTTTACACCCCTGGTGGCTTGCAAGAAGATATAGGGATAGGTAAACTTGGCTATATCAAGCGCAAATGTCTTCTCTCTCCAGACGGAGATGGTGCCATTGCAATACCACTACTTCATTTAACAGCATAACCATACTGCCCTACAAAGCTAAAGTGCAGTAACTATATTGACACACTGACTCTAACATCGGATTTCGGGGCATAACTTACCTCATTAATAAATACACAATTAGTACAATATCACATGTACACAGATAACATGTTTGGCTGGCCAATTGAAACGCTTAAAGGAAAACTCCAACATTTTGTGAAATTAGCTTATTTAACATCTTCCCTGGAGTTGGACAAGAAGATACATACCTTTTTCGTCTCTCTGCATGCATTGGGCTTAGGGAACGCCTGGACCGTTAGCCTAGCTTAACTTCATCACTGAAAGTGGGGCAGACATCTAGCCTAGTTCACTACAGTCAGGAAATATACTCCAAATACAACTCCCAAACATTCCTGTAAACATGTTGTGACCTGTGTGTTTACCACGTCTCCCAGTCACACAAGTCACACGAGTCTCCCAGTCACATGAGTCTCGTGTGACTGGGAGACTTGTGTGACTTGGAGACTCGTGTGACTTGTGTGACTTGGAGACTTGTGTGACTCGTGTGACTTGGAGACTTGTGTGACTTGGAGACTTGTGTGACTTGTGTGCCTTGTGTGACTTGGAGACTTGTGTGACTTGTGTGACTTGGAGACTTGTGTGACTTGTGTGACTTGGAGACTTGTGTGACTGGGAGACTCGTGTGACTTGTGTGACTTGGAGACTTGTGTGACTCGTGTGACTTGGAGACTTGTGTGACTGGGAGACTTGTGTGACTGGGAGACTTGTGTAACTTGTGTGACTTGGAGACTTGTGTGACTCATGTGACTTGGATACTTGTGTGACTTGTGTGACTTGTGTGACTTGGACTTGTGTGACTTGTGTGACTTGTGTGACTTGGAGACTTGTGTGACTTGGAGACTTGTGTGATTTGGACTTGTGTGACTTGTGTGACTTGTGTGACTTGGAGACTTGTGTGACTCATGTGACTTGGAGACTTGTGTGACTCGTGTGACTCGTGTGACTCATGTGACTTGGACTTGTGTGACTTGTGTGACTTGTGTGACTTGGAGACTTGTGTGACTTGGAGACTTGTGTGACTTGGAGACGTGTGTGACTTGTGTGACTGGGAGACTTGTGTGACTTGTGTGACTGGGAGACGTGGTAAATACACAGGTCACAACATGTTTACGGGAACGTTTGGGAGTTGTATTTTGATTGTATTTGGAGTATATTTCCTGACTGTAGTGAACTAGGTTAGATGTCTGCCCCACTTCCAGTGATGAAGTTAAGCTAGGCTAACGGTCCAGGCGTTCCCTAAGCCAAATGCATGCAGAGAGACGAAAAAGGTATGTATCTTCTTATAACTCCAGGGAAGATGTCAAATAAGCTAATTTCACAAAATGTTGGAGTTTTCCTTTAAATGCTTCAAAAATGCAATGTGTGTAGTGCACTTTGGCTTTGTAGGACGGTATGGGAATGGCTTGTAAGGAGAGATCATTATGAGTACCGTAAATTCTCATTTCAGCCCTTTGAAGATGAATGGTGAGGTGGTGCTGTGGTCAGTTGTACAGTTCCCAAATGGTGGGACAGCAGTAGTTCTAGAGAGCTGGTTTAATACTAAAGACCAGACTGTGTTATGGCCCCCTAAACACATAAAGCTCACAAAAGCCCTTCGAGATGGACTGCAACCAGATGATAAATGGATCACCTATAACAGGGGTCTCCCTGGGGGCCGCTGGAGGTAGAGTCTGGGTGAGGCTGGGCCGCATCAAATATTCCACAAAAAAAGGGTTTCAAGCATTCAAAAAAAAGTACAACTGATCCAATCTTCTCAATCCTTAGCAATAACATTTCAGAACATGAACAGTTCTTCAGAACATGAACAGTTCTTCAGAACATGAATGGTTCTTCAGAACATAGGCTTCTCAGTGGTGTCAGTGGACTCATCCACAGTTATGGAAATGCACTGTGCATTTTTTTTTATTCTATTACAAAGCTGTTTAATCAAATCACCAGCCAGTATTTCAGTTATTCTGGTTGCTGTGCGATCTGAGGGGGCTTTGCTTTTGTTTGCCTTCAAGCATGGTCTCCATCACTCAGTCATACATTATTTTCAAATTGCCACCCTTCACAAGAGCTACCGTTTCTTGGCATATAGTCACATTGGTTTGGTGCTGGGACTCAGGATGAATGCATATTTTTCAGTCCATTCACCTTTGAATTGCAGTCGACTTTTCTTTTACTGACCATCTTTGAAAATGGCTAGTAGCTACATTTATCTCACGGAGATAAAACTGGGAGCGAGTTTACTGTAGATGCGCTGTCAACTGACTCGGACTAAAAGAGAGAGACGACTTGCATTCCGTGAAGACCCGCCCTACTCCCCTACTCTGCATCTGATTCGCAGACTGTGGGTGAGGGGGGGAACGCTGACGGGATGCTGAATGTGTTTGGACCAGACCCGTACACAGACAGACAGTGGCAGTGCAGCCAGCCGCTTATGCAGAGCACTGCTCGCAGTCAGAGGAGATAGCGAAAGGATGCATTTGCCTTCCACTTTACTTGATATCACTCCGGAATCACGTTTCAACCAAGTCACTAACATAACGTTGCTGTCATGAGCCTGCGCTATGGTAGCCTACAAGTGATCAAATAAATAAAACTTCCAACTCTCGCTCAACGTCTCGGCAAACAGTAGCGCGCGGGTCAAGTAGGGGGCCGCAAAATATCATCCCTCAGGCCGCAATTGGCCCGCGGTCCGCGAGTTTGAGACCCCTGACCTATAAGGATGTACGTGAGCTTACTACGTGTGGTGAGTAATTCGTGCAACACACGCAAATTGTGACGATGCACGATGACATATGATAAGAGGTGTTATATATATTTTTTCGTTAAACACTGGACTGCAGATAATTATGTTAATTGTCATTTTCTCTCTGCTCTTTCCAGAGACCCATGATGAGGCCAAAAAACAAGAGACCAAGTACACCTCAACTATGTGTCCAACCTGAAATTTAATCTGAGGACGAAGGAGATCTCCGCCAGAAAAGAAGATCCAGGTACAGTGTTCACTTTGTTAAAGGGACAACTCTCCCTAGGGTGTTGTAAATAATTGCACTGCTGTTGTAGTTGCAAGTAGTGCTAAAAGGATAACACACAGTCGCCTGAGGGCCTATGTATTCAGACTTTTGCCTTGACTAATAAGCGTAGTATCATAACTACATTTATTTATTTTGTGTGTATATATATAATTTTTTTTAGGCCAAATCAGCAGTATGTGCACTCGGACTCTGATGACAACTCGAGTGGCGACGCCAAAAGAAAACATTTTGCCAAAGCACCTGATGTGGGTTTCCCAGGTATTGATGCAATGCATTTATTTTATATAGGCACTTTGGAAATTATCACTGCTACAGTTAATAATAATAATAATAATAATAATAATAATAATAATAATAATAATAATAATAATAATAATAATAATAATAATAATAATAATAATAATAATAATAATAATAAACAGTTAAACAAATGAGTCTGACCATGTACCAACAAATTGAGCATTTTAATTTGATTGGACTTCTGCGTTTCTTGCAGTTATTCTATAGTTGGCCCAAAATATATACATTGTGAATAACATGCCAACTAAAATATGTTGTAGGACAGACCCCAAAATCGAGCCGGTCTCATAAGGTGCTAAGATCCGGCAAGCCTCCAGCTGTGTGGCCACTAGGCCAAGAGCCTACAATGAATGGTATGTTGCTATGAATGTTAAAATGCCAACTAGATGACTGTTTAAACATGATTTGCAGCATCTTCAATTCTCACCCTGGCTTACCTTTTTTAGATTCTTTGGATGGTGGCATGATCTACAGCTATTTAGATTCGTTGCAGACTCCTGATCCAAATAACAGTAAGTGAACCCATATCTGTGTTCTTGTGAGGAGCTTGCTGGCAGGAGCTCGCTGGCATCATGCATGCAACAGAATACATGTTTACAATGTATGCATGCCAGCCCACTACAAAAATTCAAAGCCTTCACAACTTGCAAGCAATGTCACAATAAAAATGTGTAGTTGTACATAATGCTTTTATATTGAGCACAATTTCCACCATGTTTGAGTCGCAACTTATTTTACATTTCCCCTTTGTAGATCTGGTTACTAGCAACTACCGGCAATCGCTAACTCAACATAATGGTGAGTTATCAAGCAGTCTCATAACATAATATTCTGGCATGTTTAAAATATCTGTATTGTCTCGCATTGTCTTTGATATTTGTATTAAAGTAGTATTTGGCAGTGCACGTGAAATCAGCTGAATGGAAATCAAACATTTTCTCACATGGGGGATTACAATAGCGTCATTTGCTAATAACTTTGTGTATTTCCCACTGTGTTTCAGCCGAGATGCCAGGATTGGATATTGCACAGTACCACCAGCTCCAGCAGGCCTCACATGTCCAGCAGCTGCAAGATCGACAAAGTGCAAGTAGTGGTATGATACTGTACTCTTTCAGTAACAGTGTTTTGAGAGACGGGGATACAACTCCTTACACCCCTTCCTGACATAGAGCGAGGCAAGCGAGCGAGCGAGCGAGAAAAAGTGATTAAAATGTATTAGTTTCAATCAGACTATCCTGACCTGCCGTGAGCGACAGTGAACTGAGCAGCGATGTCGTTCACCCCTCAAATATTCGCTCGCTGTGTCTCTAGTTGAGCGATTACGCGGCCGAGTCCCGACCCTAAACACTTTTTATTGGTCGAGAATCGCAGGCTGCTTTTCCCCCTGTTCCAGGTAACACACACTCGGACACGCGCTGCGTCATATCAGGACAGTGTCGTGCGCGATTTCGTCTGCAGTTCGCTCGCTTGCTGCCTGTCAGGAACCGGTGTTAGTGATTATGACATATGTTAGTTTGACTGACAAGTCAGATTTTGTATTTATTTTTAAATATAATGATTTGTTTCTACAGGGATGTCGGGATGCAGCTCGGGGCAATACAACAGTTCCCCTGGTCTCTCACAACATGCACAAAATGGTATGCCATTTTAGAGGGAACTACCACCAGTTGGATCCAATGCAGTCAAACTACAGTGAAATATATAACTATGATTTTGTTTCTACAGGGATGTCAGGATACAGCTCAGGGCACTACAACACCCCATCTGGTGTTTCACAGCGTAGACAGATGGCCGGCGATGACGGGCAGCTTATGAAAGGCAAGTCTATTGGACATGGTGTAATTCCTCGTGTGATTTGCTGCTTATTTTTATTTCTCACTTAATGATTTTAACTCTTCTTCTGAAGACCTTACCATCCAGAAGATGAATTCAATGCTTGCTGAATTACTTGTGGTGGTGAAGGATCTGTCCAGAGATGTGCAGTTCATCAAGACCGAGTTGGCTGAGGGCAACATATCGGGTGGGACCATGGGACACGGGGTGGCCACCACAACCACTATGCTCCCCTTCCAGCTGCCAATCGCCAGTGAACAAGACTTCAATGAGGCAGAATCATTACTGATGGAGCGATCAGTCCGTCAAAAGATGGTAATTTATTGAACTGCATTCATTTATCAAATGTAGATCATTTCAGTGTGGTCTTGTTCAGGGGGAAAATGTGTTTAGTAGTAGGGGAGGAGGGTGAACAAACAGCCAAAAAGGACAGGCACATCTATATACCTATATAGGCTGGATTAAAGTCATAAATGTGTTTAGCACTTTCTAGTTCAAAACGTGTTAGAGCTTGTATATCTGCTATTTATGAAACGTTTTGAAATTGTTCAAATATACCGTTTACATATGGACAGGAGGGTTAATGTGGTTAAACCTAACGACTGGCATGGGCTGGAATATCAGTGCATGCATAAAGTGTGTGTATGAACAAGTTGGTTGCTCTGTGTTCATAAAATAAATGTTATGCTGTTTCTAACGCAGGGCCTTCATTTTCTTCTCTCTGATTTAGATTTCTCGCCTGGCTTTGGTAGGAGGCACCAATTCAGAGAACCTGATCAGACTGATGTTGAAAACTGCTATGACCAACACCCTGGCCAGTGGGTTCAACTGGGCTGGAAAGAAAGACAAGCGTTGTTCAGAAAGCAAGAAGCCATTCAAGCACACAACACTACAAGCCTGCATGTTTGGTGAGCTTCCTCCCCTGCAAACTACTAGGGATGCACGATAATTATCGGGCCGATAATTATCGGGCCGATATCAGCAATTATGACGTCATCCCGATAAACTCGATAACATTATTAATAGCTCCGATAATATAATATATTTTTAGGTAAAAAAAAATGCGGTGTGGGTGAATTGGAATGAATTGCGTTTGTTTTGACTAAAGTCTCCTCCCGTTTTGTCAGTACTGTGCTACGACTGACAGCGTGTGGTTTAGGAACAGGGCGTTTTACACAAATCCAGCGCTCCCTTTATTGGCTGTGACATGGCCACGCAAGTTAACGTTAACAACAAAGATGGCCGCGTCGGTACTCGGAGTTTCAGAGTAAAAAGATCGCTTGCTATTTGTAATAAATGCAATGCAGACGTTCCACAAGACAGACAGACCGGCGCATGCAGTTCAGCGTCGCGGAGCATTTAGCCTGCTGGCTACCTAGCTCCACTTCAACCAGCATCGGGAGCTCCAGCAGCTTGTCGATGTGCTAATAGCCTCAGCAAGCTAACGTTAGCTGGCTCCAGGTAGCCAGCTCCAGGTAGCCAGCAGGCTAAATGCTCCCGACGACATCAACAAGCTGCTGGAGCCAGCTAACGTTAGCTTGACTGGTTGCTGGCTAACTAATGAAGCTACTCGTCCCGGGAGATAACGGCGCTGCCTGGCTGGTTGTTGGCTAACTAATGTAGCTAACCCTCAGCTCGGAACTAGGCAAAATCTGCATATGGCTCGCGGACAACAAACTATCATTACACATGGGCAAAACAGAGTCCATTCTCTTCGGTTCAAATAACAAACTCAGCAAAACCGACGGCTTCTCAGTTACAGTGGGTGACAATATTGTCACAAGGAAAGATGAAATTACCTACCTGGGTTCCATCCTAGAGGCTAATCTTTCCTGTGACAAAATGGCATCCAATGTAATAAAAAAAGTCAATCAACGAACTCGATTCTTGTACCGGATCTGCTCCCTGGTAAACAAGAATACCCTGAAGACTCTGGCAGGAGCACTCATTCAAGGGTACTACGACTATGCTTGCACCTCATGGTACCAAAGCACCTCAAAGGCACTAAAAACCAAATTACAAACATCTCAAAACAAACTAGTCAGACTACTGCTTGACCTGACTCCTAGAACCCACCTCACCCCTGCACACTTTGCCAACCTAGGATGGCTTAGAGTAGACGACAGAGTACAGCAACTTGCAATGGGCCTGGTCTACAAGATACACTACACGACCAAGGTACCCATGTACATGTCAAAATACTTCCCAAAGGTCAGTGAATACCACGATCACAACACCAGAGGGAGCTCCACAAATCATGTAAAACCCAGATTCGGCTCAAACAAGGGACTAAACACGTTTTGCAATTATGCCACAACAATGTGGAACGCCCTACCCAAAGCTGTAAAGGAATGTGAATCACTACCCACCTTCAAAAACACTCTCAAAGAACACCTACGGGAGACTGCAATTCAAAACTGGCCCCTACAAATGTCCTAACCCAGTTGTACAATAAAGACCAAGCATGGCTTTGTCAGTATTCCAATGTACAGCCCCACCCAACCCCACGCCACCTACCCAACCTCCTCCAATGTACAGTTTCTATGTCAAATGTATGTCAGTATTCCAATGTACAGTGTCCCCCCCCCCCCCCCTACCCAACCCCCCCCCCCCCCCCCACCTCCAATGTAAAGCCCCACCCCACCTACCCAACCTCCCCCAATGCACAGTTTCTATGTCAAATGTATATACACTCTTTTTCTGGATTTTTTTAGTATCACAAACAGTACTGTATTTGAAAATCTGGTATGTCATAAATGTATAGATGTAGCAGTACTGTCTATCTGTATGTTGTGTGTGTCATATGATGAATTGAAAATGGGGGACCCTGATGGAAACAAGACGAAAGTCTTTCTCAGGTCTGCATCCTCTTAACAATTGTATGTATTGAGCTGTACTGTACTGTACCCTTTCTGCAATCTGTTAATAAACTTTTCAATCAATCAATCAAAAAACTCATCCCGTGAGATAACGGCGCTGCCTGGCTGGTTGTTGGCTAACTAATGTAGCTACTCGTGCCCTTCTGTCAAACTTCTTTAATTTAGCAAACGACTCGTCAATAGGTACAAGCGGGCCCCCAACACCGTGGCGGTGGTGATGCCGCAAGTGACCCGTTGTGGTGGTGATGTGAGGTGGTGATGTGTCCACTCAAAGCCTCTTTTTCAAGGCTCCGCTTTGAAAAAAGAAGAACAAAAAGCTCTGAGCGTCTTAGGTTGGATGCACCACAAGCTGTTGACGGATTGTGAATTTTCATTTGGAAAAATAAATATGGTCACTTTATCAGTCAAAACTGTTGTCTTGGCTTTTGTTTCTGTTGTCTGGTTAGGTCACATTTAAGTTGGTGTTAAGTTATTGTCCTGGGAAGTCTTTTTATGTATTATTATTGTATTGTGATATGTTTTGTTTCATGTTGAAAAAAAAATTTTGATCAAAAAAAATATATACATTAAAAAAAAATTATAATACAATACATATCGGTTATCGATATCGGTTATCGGCTTGAGGAGCATAAAGTTATCGGTATCGGTGTCAAAAAAGCAATATCGTGCATCCCTACAAACTACTTCATAGGTTAAGTTTAGGTAGTGAGGCATGACTGTCTGCTGGTGATTCAGAATATAATTATGCTGTTGCAAAAACTTAAAAAAAAAGTGTTATGTTGGAATAAAGTGATGAAAGTGCAACCTATAAGAAATGGACAACGTAATTGGTGAGCTTTAGAGGTGCATGGATACACATTGTATTGCCTAGATGGTGTCAGGCTAGGCGATTGCTTCTCTTTCCTGTCCAGTCTAACTGGATGCTGACTGTAGCTTGTTACTGTAGACCTACAGAGTGAGTAATTGAGTGATTAAAAAAAATCACACTTGTGTGAAGTGAGGGGTGCTCTTATCATCGTACATCATCTCACCTCTCTTCCTCACTTTTTTATTTTTGTGTCTATCAGCTGCTGCTCGACAGTTTGACCCCAAGCTGACCGACCAGGACTACAGCGAAACTGTCAAGAAGTGGCTTCGTTATGCGCCAGACCGGGAGGGAGGCATCTCAAGGAACCGAAGTGACCCAAACTTAAGTCAAGCGAACCAGAGTCAAACTTAGGGTACCCCAGCACACAATGTTTCCCTGGTTCATACAGTACAAGGAATTACCCTCATGGACACTGTTCTTCCATGGACAGCATCTACTTGAATGACTTGCTGCTTCAGCCGGTTCTTGGAACCGAAGTGACCCAAACTTAAGTCAAGCGAACCAGAGTCAAACTTAGGGTACCCCAGCACACACTGTTTCCCTGGTTCATACAGTACAAGGAATTACCCTCATGGACACTGTTCTTCCATGGACAGCATCTACTTGAATGACTTGCTGCTTCAGCCTGTTCTTGGAACCGAAGTGACCCAAACTTAAGTCAAGCGAACCAGAGTCAAACTTAGGGTACCCCAGCACACTCTGTTTCCCTGGTTCATACAGTACAAGGAATTACCCTCATGGACACTGTTCTTCCATGGACGGCATCTACTTGAATGACTTGCTGCTTCAGCCTGTTCTTGCAGTGTTTTTATTTTTTTATTTTTTATTTTAACCTTTATTTACCCAGGGTAGGTTCGCTGAGCACGGATGCTCTTTTTCAGCTACGCCCTGCTTCACATTCACAGAGTTATTATTATTATTACAGTGGGGGGGGGGGGGGGGGGGGGGGGGGGGGGGGATACAAAAAAAATTGCTTTTCATTTATCTATTTATTTAACTGTATTAAACAATATAAAACGAATTGGCCATAATTGACTGAGCAAACTAATGCTTACTGCTGTAACCTACTAATAACACTTAAGTAAATCTGAAGATTATTATATAGCAGATGCCTTGGAGGATAAGTCGTGGTCAACTGTAGATCATCTGAGCTCCACTGTGTTTAAATTCAAATCCTCTGCCATTGTTATTTAACCCTTGTGTCTGAAAACTAAAGTATTATACTCTTATTAGGGGACTAAATTGAAAAACTCCATAAAAAGATTATGTTGAAATAATTTCCCACTTTCTTTTCCATAAATATTTTATTCAACTTCAGCCCTGATCATAACCATTTTTTATATATTTTTTGTAATGAAATACTCCCACTTTTCTGAAAAGAGTTGTTAAATATGACAAAAAAAACAATATGTGGTGGTTATGATCGGGCTGAAGTTGAATAAACAATTTATGAAAGAGAGTAAAAAAAAATACAAGATAATTAAAAGATTATGCCACATATTATATTGGCTACAAACATAATCACTGCAAAGTTATCAAACAAATAAGAATCTGATCAGACACAAGGGTTAAGTTGTTGTTCCCTTTCTAATTTCCTCAAAAACATCTAGTCTAGTTAATGTGATCAATATTATTTGACAATTGATGCTTTTTGTTGGACATTTCAGTCAGTGAGCTCATACTTTGAGCTCATAAATTTATAGTTAAAATGTTTGAGACAACGCAATCTTGTCTTCGTTGTGCATGAATGCGTGTGCTCACCACACACGATACGTGTGTCACTATTCTGGCAGTGGCTATATATAGTATTGTTAATGAAAGGTCTGTTATTTAATGTTTGTGTAAAAGGTTAACTGGTCACTGTGGAAGTATGATGAGACCCTCTTGAAAGAAAAAAATAATTATATTAAAGCCATGTTGTCATTTTTGTTCACACATTTTTGGAAATATGGTCATATAAGAATTTTTTACAACAATAGTGTGTTTAACACTTTGATCGCCATGGGTTAAATTCATAATTTACCATCCCTCGCCATCTCTATTTGTCTATGGAGAAGTTCCCCTTCTTTGCAGGGTTATAACTTTTTAAATTCTATTGCTAAATTGCCATTATTATGGCCCATTCAATGTCCTATATGTATTGTTCAGGGTGTAGCAACGTTAAACTTTTTCATTCACATATTCATACTAAAATATGTATAAGTATGTTTTTATCGTTTTCTGCAGCTTTCTTCAGAACGTGATTTATAGCCCTAAATGCATTGTATTGATGATCAAATACAGTTTGGTAGGAATCTGTGCGAGATAAAAAATTTCAACTGGACGTGGTTCTAGAAGTTACTACGTGTCGTCTGATGATGACCGGATGGGCGGGGGATCGTTTATAATTCCGTGGGCAGCGTTAGATGATTCATCCAGAGTGGGTCATATGTTCATCATAGCAGTTTATATGGAACACGTTAGAATATAACGCTGAATCTTACCGTGGCTTCCTCGCGCCGCTGGCAGATGAGCGTGGAACAGAATTTTTTCTATTATGGGATGGAGAAATGCCCGATCCATTTCCAGGTTGTATAATAGTATATACGTCCAAATCATGTTGTTTTTTCGAGTTATTTGCACCGATCGATGTTCACTGTATCAAGACGGAGTCTCTCTAACGATAGCGAGTGCCCGGACCACATATGGATGAGCACTACCGGTTCAAAGGCTCATTTCCGGTTGGCGATCTGCCGATCGGCCACCAGATGACGCTCTTGAACCGCTAGAGAGTTGAGTGGAGCTTTGCAGTGTGTCTCAGGGCTCCGGAGAGGAAATATGATTTCGCTCACAGATTTTTGAAATATTGACATCAAAGACGAGTTACGGCGTCTTCGGCAGAATGAGCATGACTAGGAATGACGTCTTAACTCGTCCCCGGCGATCATAGTGTTAACAGCAGGAAAAAAACATGTAATGTTATGATGTATACATATCAGCAGCAATATTTTAATGTAAAATGTACATTAATCAGTATTGATTCCTTAACTTTACAAGTTACAAGTAGATGTACAAGTTACAAATGTACAAGTAGATTACCATTTAGATTATGGTTGAATAAACATTGATGCCTAACATTGATTCAATATAAAATCAACTAAAATGTGCATGTAGATTACCATTTAGATGATGGTTGAATCAACATTGATATAGTATCAGTTATGGTTGACACCTAACGTTGATTCAACATGTAAGTCATAGACAACGATTTGTATAATTTCGATGTCAGGCTTCAACATAGATTCAATATTTCTGCCTAACCCTATTTCAACGTTGATTCACAAATTTTTTGCTATCTGGGTTGACAACAGGTTCAAAGATAACTCCACATGTATTGGCAATTCGTTTCTTTATATCGCTTCATGCATCAGGCTCTTCCAAGTTCCAACTGTGTTGACAGAATGCCATCATGGTGTGGTCTACGGAACATCAGAACGCTCAAACGCTCTCTCTCTCTCTCTCCCTCTCTCTCCCTCTCTCTCTCTCTCTCTCTCTCTCTCTCTCTCTCTCTCTCTATCTCGCTCTCTCTCTGTGCGCATGCGTGTGGATGGTGGTGTGGGTGGAGTGAGTGTGGGTGCTGCTGAGCGGAACGCGTGAGTCTTTCTAAACTTTTCCTGTCTTTATGTTGTTTGTCAAATTGTGAATTAGACTGGGTTTTAATTCGACTGGTTGTGTGTTAATGGTGGGCTGATAGCGTTGTCAGTGTTCGCTTTGGCAGCTGACTGCTGTCGCGGCGGCATGGATTTCGCGAAATTAACTAGGAAACATGGGTTCAAAGTCGCGCCGGCTTTTCCGTGTTCGGTGGAAGACTGTAGTCTAGCTGTAGCGGGGAAAGTGGGAGCTGCGGCCGTTAAGTCAGCGGCCCGTATGAATGGGGGGATTATAATATTCCTGGATGATTTGACTAAAGTTAATCAACTGGTAACGGACGGTTTGGTCATACATGGTACTTTTGTATCTGTGTTGCCGCTCACAACTCCGGCAAAAAAGGTGTCATTGGCAAACGTTCCTCTGTTGGTGAGCGATGATCTGATATTGAGGGAACTCGCAAGGTTTGGAAAAGTGGTGGCGCCTTTGAAAAAAATGTCTTCAGGTTTCAAGGCACCGGAACTGAAGCATGTGGTTTCTCACCGAAGGCAGACGTTCATTGTAATGAACAGACGTGATGATGAGTTAGATCTTAATTTTAAAGTAGTAATAGACGGGTTTGAGTACATTATCTTTGCGACAACACAAAACATGCGCTGTTTTGCGTGTGGAAGGGAGGGGCATCAGAGACAAGCGTGCCCTGGGGAGGGGCTGAGCAGGGGGGAAAATGATGGGGAAGGTGCGAGGACGAAAGGAAGAACAGCTTGGGGTGGGAATCGAGGGGTTGAGGGGGGGGGGGGGGGGGGGGGCAGGGGATGAGGGGTAGTGGGAAGGTTTCTGAGAAGGTTTTTGTACCAGATAGAAGTGATAAGGGAATGGATGGGGTGGTTTCGGCGGGGATTGTAACACGGGGAAAGAATGGTGGAGATGGTACGGTGGGGAGGGGGGGGGGGGTGGTAGTAGGAGCTTGTGTAAACCAAGACGTGTTGGATAGCCAGGTGAGGGGTGGAATTGTTGACATAAGAGGGACAGATGGACCTGTTGAAGAACAGAGGCCAGATGCTGGGGATGAAAATGAGGGGGGGGGGGGGGGTCGTGGCAGGAGGGATTGCAGAGGTGGCAAGGGGACCTGTTGTAATATATGGGGCAGATGGACCTGTTGATATACTAAGGACAGTTGCTGGGGATGAAAATGAGGGGGGGGGGGGGTCGTGGCAGGAAGGATTACGGAGGTGGAGGGTGGATCTGTTGAGACACAAGGGACAGGAAAAGGGGATGAAGATGAGGGGGGGGGGGTGTGGTGGCAGGGAGGTTTTCGGATGAGGGGAGTGTGCCTGGGGGGGCTGTAGCTATTGAGGGAGCAGGGTCAGAGGACTCAGTTGTGGGGGTCAGGGTGGAGGGAGTGGAGGATATTGATATGGAAGAGGGGGACGGGGGGGTAGAGGTGTTTAGGCAGAAGAGGAAGGGTGGAGTAATTGGGTTGTCAAGCTCACAAGCTAAGAAGACAGGTGTGTCGGAAGAACTCGGCAGCACACAGAGTACACAAGGGAAGTCATGGGGGGAGACGGTTTTTGATGACAGTGAGGAATATGGGAGCGATGATTCTTCAGAGGGTGCTGCCTATTCATTGGGTGCAATGAAACTGTTTTTACAGGTGACAAAGAACAGGAAGGGAGTGGAGGTGGAAAGTTTTTTTTCAGATATGGATTTGTTTGTTTTGAATGCAAAGAAACATATGAGGTTTAAAGGAGAAGGTCGTTTTGTTGACACAGATTTATACAGGTTGAGGAAGGTTGTGCAGAAGGTACTGAAGGGCCCCAGTATGGTGGGGGACGGAGTGGAATCAGTGTAGTGTTTTTTTTTTGTTTGTTTGGTTTTCTTGTTTCACTTTTTGTTTTCTTCCATATGAGAGTTTTTGTATTGACGGGACTGGTGTGTTGTCACTTAGGACTGGACGTTTCATGGTGTCCTGATGCTGAGGCCTGGAGGCTGAGACTTTTGTTGATCATCTCATGTACTCGTATACATTTGTGGAACTTTGTGAAAACTGGGAGTATGGAGGATTCAGAGACAGGAGCGGAGCGTATCGTTTTCATGCCCGATGGGAAAGCCACGTCAGACTCCTTCGGCAAACCTTTCTTCAGAGTTGTCATGGGGGATGTTGTCTCTGCCGTCCTTTTATGTTACCGGCACCGTTACCTTGTTCAAGGGTTGGAAGGTATGACTGTGGGGCTCGACACGTTCTACGGCGGTATAGACATGTACTGGCTCAGCCTCGAAGGGTGATGGTAAAGCGGACTTTGCTGGTTATTTTCTACCCTATGTTCGGAATGGGTTTCATCAGGGTTTTGAGCTTGCGACTCGGACTGCTCGATGGGAAGTCACTGGGGGCTGCCAGTCTCCGCACGGGGGTGTGGGAGGTGAGGTTGGAGCGGCATCTGAACCAGGAAGGAAAAGGCGGCCTCGGACGGGGAGGCGAGGGTTACAAACTGTCTACTGAGGATGTCGGTCCAGAGTGCATCTCGGTCCCCCTGCTCTGGTTTCGGCCCCTGACATCATCGAGGCCATATGATATACGACTGGTGGACGGTAGGAGCATACGTGATAAGGATGAAGGAGGAGGGTCGGCTGACGAAGCGGCCCGTTTTATCCACGGGATGGGTGTTGACTGGAGTCTGTCAGACACGCACAAAGGCCTGTTGTGTTGTACCAAAAGGGGAAAGGTGAAGACAGTGACGCTCTTCTCAGGACTAAGGTTTCTACAGTGCATCTCCGGTGTCTCTCTCGTTGATACACCCAGACTTTTGGATCGTTTAGAGTTTTTTTTCCTCCATATGGGGGAAAAGTTCTAAGTGACAATTTGGTTCAGTTTAAGCAGTGTTGTCCCTAATTGATTTTTTTTTGAGTTGTAGAGTATTTTAATGTTGAACGTTTATGTTGCATCTTGTGTAGTTTTAGTAAAGAATAAAGTTTTTTATAAAATCAAAAAAAATCTCTCTCTCTCTCTCTCTCTCTCTCTCTCTCTCTCTCTCTCAATGATTTAAGTGGCCAAACGTTACAATATAAATACTAACTGGACAGTTGATGATAAACATTTTATTTCATTGTCTGAAATATTATAAAATCATTAAGTCTGCTATAAGCCATTATCCATTGTGTGATTATTATTGTCTCACAGTAGTGTGTATATAAATTGTGTGTGTGTGTTTTTAGCTAAAGTGGATAGAAAACACAGTACTGTGCAAAAGTCTTAAAAAGTATTTTTATATAAATTGTCTTACAGTAGATTATTTTATTTTTAATAATAATATAAGCTGCATATAAGGAATACAACAAAATCCTCTGTCATACCATACAATTGTATCATTATTTTGCATCATGTTGAATCGCATCGTATCGCCCCGAATCGCATTATGTTGAATCAAATCGTATCGAATCGCATCGTATCTCAACAGGGGTGAATCGCATCGCATCACCTGGTGCTTCAAATGTATCGTTAATGTATCGTATAGTTGGCACCGTATCGAGATGCGCATCACATCGGCCTCAGTGATGGAGATGCACATCCTTAGTTCACACAGAATCACACACACAAGCACAAACACAAACACACATAAGTTCCTGCCAGATATTCTAGTGAATAACAAGCAGACAGTACATGTCACTGAGGGGGCCGGACCATTCAGACACTGTTCCAACCGTTATTACATCCGCTGGCCTGCGCTTGTCACAGTCAGGGATGAAGGCTATTTCTCACAGAGCAGGTAATTAAGGCTGTGGCAGCGCACAGTAATGTATTTCTGAAGGGAGCGGCGTCGCTTATTGACTAGAGATGAGGAAAATATAGCTTGTTTTCCCCTCCTTTTGCTCCAGCGGTATGGTATTATCCTTTTGTCAGTGGGTGTTATGTTCTTATCTGAAATTAGTTCTGCTGTTGGTTTGGTTCCCTCAGACATCATTTCCTTGTTATTTTCGTAGCGAGCAGGTTTTGTTTTGTTTGTGGGAATATTTTGGTAGAGGTCTGCATTATGCCTGACTAGTAGACTGGTTTCTTGAAGCAGATTGATGCATGACGAAGCTAAAATATCCAAAATGATCTGAGTGATTTATACGGATGCAATTAGTAGAATTAGTACCGCGTTTTGAGTTAAAGCTGCACCGGGCAGTTTTTTTTGGGGGGGGGGGGGGGGTACCTCTGACAAGTCAAAATAAAGTATGATGTAGCCTATATTTTTGTGTTGAATACACAGTGTGGAATACAGGAGAATAACTGAATACCTGGAGCACTGTTTGAAACTATAAATGATCTGTGGTGCATCAACGCCACCCCCCCCCCCCCCCCGACCATTAACATACAAAGAAGCATCCTCTAAAAACAATGTTGGTTCACTTTTTTTCAACAGGGGATTTTGGGGGGGATTTGTGTTGAGATTATAAACAATATTCCCTATATCAGTTGAGGTTCTGTGACAACTGACTCACTGCATTTGCCACCCAGCACACCGTTCTAAAGCTGTGTGCTACTGTGTGTCATGGAATCTGCCCCATTTATACAGTACCCACTGTTAAGGTTGTACCAGGGAGGCTATTAAACATTCTGCACCATGAAATAGCACTTTGACCAGCACAGATGACACACAGTACAGGAATGGCAGGCATTGTATCCCGCCTGTGTCGCATTGCTTATTATGCGTCTCCATTACACAACATACCTGTGGGAAGTGAGTCGGGAAGGTAGGAGGAGCAAGTTGCCAAGTCCGCTTATTAAGAACTTTCAAACTAGATGTTGCAGACCAAATATGAATTAAGATCCCCTCTGGTTCAAGTAGAAATCAACTATTGAATCTAATTTATACTGAATCCCAGATCGCAACTTTTCAACTAAATATGCTTTTTTTTTGTAACAACATTTTTTGTGGTGATGTTGATGTCTGGGTCATAAGTTGGCAGACGGTAGAGGATGAATGGATGTTCTTCTGTTTCTGAAAGGAAACCACAGGGCTGAGATGTGAGGTAGATAAGCCTGTATCTGGACATTATAGTGAGTTAACACTTTTAGTGCCAGCCACGCGTTTTGTCGTTAGTTCATGCCGACCGTTGAGTGCCGCCAACGTTATATAGCGTTTTTATGTCGTTGTTTTTTTTATTCGATTTTCCTATACTGGGGACTCACGGGCCGCTCGCTGGCACATTTTTGAACACCTAGGCATGCAATTTCGATCGAATCCACTAGGTGGCAGTCGCTCCCTATGTTTGTAACACATCTGTAACATTATTGACCTTACCTGCAGTATTGCACATGATAATAGATCTCTGCTAGGATTGGTCGATAGTAAAGGTCAAGGCCTGCCCACCTGGTATTTAACCTGGTCACAGTCAGTGAACTCTGAGCGTCTTGGTTGGTTTTTGCAAGTGATACAGTTATTGAGATTGAGATAGAGAGAGATTAGTAAAAGAGATTAGCCTTTGATTTGATTTGATTTGATTTGACCGTTGAGCATTGATAAGTAAGAGATAAGATAGTATTTCATTAGTAGTAGTGGTAATATTTGTTTTATTTGTAATATTTGTATTTATTTGTAGTTATAGGTAATATTAGTCGCAGTACTTTAGAGTGCAGAACTTTTTAGAAGAGTACTTAGTCGTGTTAGTTAGTAACACTAGTCTGTAGTAGTTTTTTTATAGTCTTTTTATAGTCATAGTTGAGAGTAGGGCATAAACCATGAAGAGACAACGAAAGAGCAAGTCTGGAGCGAAGGACAAGTACCTTCAGACCTGCCGCTGGCCCTAGTGCGCCTCTTGTGAGCTCCCCGAGCGTTTTTCTGTATTTTTTCGAATTTGTTCATTGGCACAGCTAATGGGGGGGGGGGGGGGGGGGGTGATCTTTGATAAAATATCTGTCTTTGATCACACATGGTGGCAGTCTCTCTCTCTCCCTCTCTCTCCTATCTCTCCTATCTCCTCTCTTCTCCTCTCTCTTCTCTATCTCCCATCTCTCATATTTATCCTCTATAATATCTATATATATAAAATCACATGCGTTTTTCTGTATTTTTTCTAATTTGTTCATTGGGGGGGGGTGATCTTTGATGAAATATCTGTCTTTGATCACACACCTGGTGGCAGTCTATCTCTCTCTATCTCCCTCTCTCTCCGATATCTCCTATATCTCCTCTCTCCTATCTCTCCTCCTCTATCCTCTCTCCTCTATCCTCTCTCCTCTCTCTACTATCTCTTCTCTCTCTCCTCTCTCTCTATTTATCCTCTACAATAATAAAGCTGACTTGACTGTTTTTATTGCAGATACCGACACAGAATCTGGCCCGTCTGAGGATGATATTGAGATGGATGAGGTGGCCGCTCGAGCCATGGAATCCGACAACGACTCTGATGTGGATGTGGCCGCCAGAGCGGCTTCAAGGCCTTGCACGCCGCCGATTTTAGGTGAGCAGTTTATGTGTACTGTTTGTAGATATGGTGTGTAACCATCCTACATTGTATGTAGGATATAACTGTAAATGCATTGTGACAAAGCTGACCGTTCCTTGTTATTTCAGAGAGAGGCCCAGCTTCTGAGGCAGAGGAGGAGGCAGAGGAGGAGGAAGCGGTCCCTTCTAGGCATCACTATCTCACACTGACTCATTCACTCACACATGTTTCTAACTATGTATTATATGAATGTGTGTCTACAGTATAGGGTGTACATGGTAGACTAGTTAGTTATTGTAATATTTTCATAATTTACAGGGCGGGGCAAAGGCCGGGGGGAGAGGCCGGCGAAGCAGGTCAGCTCCCAGTGGAAGCCAGGATGACTGGATCTCTGGCAATTTCGTACCAACCGAGATTGATTTTGAAGCCGAGCCAGGACCACTGCAAGATGCGGCCACGATCACATCAGACCGCCCCTTTGCCTTTTTGCGTCTGTTCCTCACAGACGAGTTCATGGGTAACATTGCACATCAAACTAACTTGTACGCCCAACAGACAATGGCCCTCATTGATCCCGACCGGGTGAGTAACAGGCTACGTAAGTGGAAGCCTGTCACTGTTGAGGAGCTATGGAGGTTCTTGGGAATACTCTTCCTGACGGGGATCGATCACAAGCCAGCGATGTATATGTACTGGTCAACTGAGTAAATTTTCTTTTGCCCCCATTTCTCAGACACAATGCCCCGTAATAGGTTCCAGTTAATTAGGAGGTTCTTGCACTTTAGTGACAATCAGGCGATAAATCCTGATGATAAACTGTACAAAGTACGCCCGGTCCTAGACTACCTCGTGCACCGCTTCCAGGAGTTATTTCAGCCTAGCCGCAATATTAGTATAGTATATGAGGGGATGCTGGCCTGGCGTGGATGCTTAGCGTTCAAAGTGTACAATCCACTGAAGCCCACCTAATAGTGCATCAAGTCATATGTGCTCTGTGAATCTTGCACTGGTTACTGCTTTGCACTGCAGCCATATTGTGGGAACCCGGGGAACCTCAAGGACACAGTCGTGGCGCTCCTAGGACGTCTCGCAGGCGAGGGTTACAAGCTGTTCATGGACAATTTATACAACTCTGTGGCCCTCTCTGACAGACTCCTACAGTTGAGGACCCACGTCTGCAGTAACTTGAGGAAGAACCGTGGAGAACCGGCACAGGTAAAGCATGTAACCAATGTTGACCTTGCGCTGGGGGAGACCTTGGCCCTGCATAACAACCGGGTCATGGTTCTCGCCTGAAGAGACAAGAGGATCGTCAAGATGATCAGCAGCTTTCACCAGGACACTTTAGTGGAATCACGCGTCTGGCGGAAAGGTGCAAGTGAGAGGGAAACCGGCCTGCGTGGTTTCATATAATATGTGTATGAACGGTGTTGACAAGCTAGATCAGCATATAGCATACTATCCCTCTATTAGAAAGACTGCAAAGTGGACCAAGAAGTTTGTAGTCTATTTGATTAAAATAGCCATGGCCAATGCCTTTGTTCTGTACAGAGCCAGACACCCAACAGGACCATACAAGATACTCCTACGGTTCCAGATCAGTGTGGTAAAGGACTTGGCTGATGAGGCAGATGCAGGTCAGGCAGTGGCAGGTGGTGAGGCAGTGTCAGGTGGTGAGGCAGTGGCAGGTGAGGTGGCAGGTGGGGGGGTGGGGGGTGGGAGGCAGCGTGATCCCAGGGCCCCAAGGACAGATCCGCAGAGCAGGTTGGATGGCAACATGGCAACACATACTATGAGGAAGTACGCATCCACCCCAAAGAAGAAGCATCCCATGAGAATATGCCGGGTCTGTAAGAAAAAAGGCATCAGGCGGGAAACAAGATCATACTGCGCAAAGTGTGGAGTCCCCCTGCATCAAGAGTGTTTCACACTCTACCACACAAAGAGAGATTATGCTAGCTGAGTAGTATCTCTCTTGTGTGGTAGAGTGGAAACACTCCATGAAATATGTGGATGGATGCGTACTCTCTTGCCCCCATCAAAACCTGGACTGTCACCTACACCCGTCCTGCCCCCTGGTTCACCACCGAACTTCGCTCCCTGAAGGCTGTCGGTCGCCAATTGGAGAGGCTCCATAAAAGATCTGGCCTCACTGTCCACCTCGAGGCCTATAAGGACCATGTGCAGACCTACAAACTAGCTCTCTCCAAGGCCAAAACAAAATACTATTCCACCCTCATTGGTAACCAGCAAAACCACCCCAGGACACTCTTCTCCACCATCAACCGGCTACTCCGCCCCCTCGACCCTCACCGTTCATCTGGTGCCCACGACCTCTGCTCCAGGTTCCTTGTCTTCTTCCAGGACAAGGTTAACACCATCTACCAGCAGCTAGTAGTGCCCCCCTCCTCCCCCTCACATGCCCTTCCCCCTGGGTGTCCCCCCCAATGCAGCCTCTCCTCCTTCTCCCCGGTCGATGGTCCCAAAGTTGCCAAACTTATAGCTTCAGCCAAAGCCTCCACCTGTTCACTTGACCCCATGCCTACTACCCTGGTCAAGATCTGCCTCCCTGCTCTCTGCCCCACCATGGTCAACATCATCAACTCCTCACTAGAATCCGGTCTTGTCCCCTCCTGTTTCAAAACAGCCTCCGTCACTCCCATCATCAAGAAGCCCGGCCTCGACCCAGATGAGCTAAATAACTACCGTCTGATCTCCAACCTTCCTTTCCTTAGTAAAATCTTGGAAAGAGCAGTGGCCGCCCAACTCCAACAATACATGTCCAACCATGAGCTCTATGAGCCTTTTCAATCCGGCTTCAGAACGCAACACAGCACAGAGACCGCCCTCATCAAAATCACCAACGACCTCCTCCTTGCAGCTGACTCTGGCCACATCAGCATCCTCATCCTCCTGGACCTCTCTGCAGCCTTCGACACAGTCTCCCATTTCATCCTCCTCAACCGCCTATCCAATAACCTCGGAATCACTGGCTCAGCACTCTCCTGGTTCCAATCCTACCTCACCACCCGGACACAGTTTATCACCATCGGCGATACCAGTTTCACCCTGTGTCATTTGTATTTATAGGAAACCCTCAACAAAGGTAGACTTCTATAATAAGTTGAAGGTCGCCCTCAATCACTGTGATTCTAAGAAGGAAATAATTGTTGTAGGTGACCTTAACACTTTGGTTGCCTAAGGTTAAATTCATGATATACCATAGATTGCCAGCACTATTTGTCTATGGAGAAAGTCCCCTTCTTTGCAGGGCTATAACTTTTTAAATTCTATTGCTACATTGCCATTATTAGGGCCCATTCAAAGTCCTATATGTATTGTTCATTGTGTAGCAACGTTAAACTTTTTCATTCACATATTCATAGTAAAGTATGGTCTAATGTATAAGTATGTTTTCATCTCTTTCTGCAGCTTTCTCCAGAACGTGATATATAGCCCCAAATGCATTATATTGATGATGAAATACAGTTTGATGGCAATCAGCACGATATAAAAAATTCCAACTAGACGTACTTCTAGAAGTTACTACACGTCATCTGATGTTGACCGGATGGGCGAGGGGGGGTTTATAATTCCGTGGGCAGCGTTATACCAATCATCTAATGTGGGTCAAATGTTGATAATAGCAGTTAGTATCTAAGACGGTAACGTTACACGCTGAAACTCACCCCAGTCTCCGCGCGCCGTTGGGCGATCATCGTCGAGTAGAAATTTTATCATTATGGGATATATTTTTACCCGGTCCATCTCCAGCTTGTATAATGGTATATACGTCCAAATCATGTTGTTTATCGAGTTATTGCCAATCGATCACCGTGTAGCGGGACGAGCCAGAGTCCCATGAACCATAGCGAGCGCCCGGAAGTACTACGGTCGTCATGACAACCTCTATTCAACATCCTGTTTTGGCGATTGTGCCGATCGGCCACCAGATGGCGCTCCTGAACCGCCAGAGAGCTCAGTGGGTCCTGCTGGTGGATCTCAGGCCAGCGGAGGGACTGGAGCTTTTTTCCCCTATTGTTAGGTTTTAGTGAGTTTTTCCTTACCTTCGCGTGGGGTATGTCTGGGAGTGCTTGCATTCTTTCATTTATTTGCATTCATCTAGTGTTCTTGTTCTGTTCTTGACTTATTGTTATGTTGTCTTCTTGACTTGTTTAAAGAAGACCTGTACGGCCCATGGGGACATTAACGTGTGTTGTCGGGCCCTATAAATAAATTTGATTTGATTTGATTTGATTATGAATCCGATCGCAGATTTTTTAAATATTGATATAAGGACGCTGTACAGCGTCCCCCGGCAACTTTAGCATGGCCAGCAAAGACGTGAAAAGACGTGTCCCGGCACTCAAAGTGTTAACATTAACTGGGATGTAAATAAGGAAAGGAAAAATCTTAAACAGATTACCGATTACTTGGGTTTTACTCAACTTATAGAAAAGCCTACTATGATAACTCCTACCTCAAAAACTAGAATAGACCTACTGTTTACCAATCGACCAATTTCTTTTTCAAGAGAGCTAACAAAACAACGATTCTCTAATTCATTCAAATCTAGACCTACTGTATATCAGAACACGGTTCCAAAGAATCAACAGCACCATCGTGTGGCAGCTCTTAAAGAGCAGGATTGGAGTAAAATTCTCCTAAATAAGGACATAGAGAGTGGCTGCGAGTCATTACTGGCAACAATTAATGAAGTTGTGTCCTCCTTCACCAAGATGAGGAGTCAAAAGAGAAGAAATAAGGACACGTTGCCCTGGTTGAATGATGAATGTAGGAGACAGATGAAAGTAAGAGACCTTCTGCTCAAAACATTTCTGAATTCTGGCCTGGCTGACAGGCAGACAGACAGACAGAAATTCACTTCAATGAGGAATCAAGTAATAAATACTATGCGAATGGCCAAAGCAAATTATTTTATGGACATGATCAAATATGCTAAAGGGAATGGTAAGATAATTTGGCAACATATTAATAAACTAATTGGTAGACAAAACAAACATAACAACAAAAAATTTGAACTCAAAATTAATAATGAATTAGTGAAAACCCCACTAACTCTAGCCACCCAATTCAACTGTTTCTTTTTGGATTCTGTCTAGGAGATAACACAGTGTTGTACCCAATCTGATGCCATCCATAGCACTATTAATCATGCACAACCCATTTTTTATTTAGAGGAAATAACAGAGCTGGAGGTGACCAATATTATTGGTACACTAAAGTTCCAAAGCTAAGGACGCCTATGGGCTTGATACCAATTTCTTGAAAACCCATATAGAATCTTTGGTCCCCCCAATCACACATCTGGTCAATCTGTCCTTCAGGGAATCAACTGTTCCTTCAGCATTGAAGGTGGCCACGGTTGCCCCAATCTTTAAATCTGGACAAAAAAATGACATTGCTAACTACCGGCCAATCAGTATTCTCCCGGTCATATTTAAAGTAGCTGAGAAGTGGGTAGTAAAGCTATTGAATGAACATCTAAATAAAAGCTGTACCCTATTGCACCCCATGCAATTCGGGTTCCGCGCCCATCACTCAACAGAATCAGCTAACTGTATGTTCTTAGAAAAAGTGAAATACTCACTGGACACACATTACTGTGTTGGTGCCGTCTTCATTGATCTGAAGCAGGCATTTGATACTGTCAACCACCAGGTTCTATTGTCCAAACTTAGACATTTTAATTTCTCTGAAAGAGCTATATTGTGGATGAAATCATATATATCCAGTAGAAAGCAATGTGTTTGTGTTGATGGTGTCAAATCTCCCTACCTTGACTGTTATACAAGGTTCAAGTCTTGGGCCAATACTGTTCTCATTATTTATCAATGACCTACCCGATGCATGCCATAACACCAATGTCCAAATGTATGCTGACGACTGTGTAATCTTTACATCTGCAAAATCAATACAAGATGCCTCTGCAACTCTGACATCTGCAATGACCCATGTTCAAAACTGGCTAACAAAATCATGTCTTTCACTTAACACCAAGAAAAAAGTGTGTATGATGTTCACAAAGTCACCAGTAGAGGTCACTCACTCTAATGTGTTTCTGGGAGAGGCGGATCTGGACATTGTAAAGGAGTTCAAGTATCTTGGGCTCACATTGGACTCTACATTGACCTTCAAAAGTCATGTAAAGAAAGTAACAAACACAGTCAAGTTTAACATAGAAAACTACCAGTTAATGCTGCAAGGATGTTTATGCATTCAATGATTTTATCACACATGAGTACTGTTTTATTAACTGGTCTCTTTCATATGTCACTACTCTTACACCAATAGAATTACTCTACAAAAAAGCCATAAAAGTATTTGATAGGAAACCAAATTAATTTCATCACTGTAATATCTTAGAAAAACATAACATGCTAAGTTTTGCGAATTTCCAAGTTTTTAAATATACTTGCTTCATGTACAAGGTTCTGCATGGACTTGCCCCTCCCCCATTGAATGAGTTCATCCAACAAAAAGGAGACACTGGCATTACCACCAGGGCCATCAGTAGAGGGGACTGTAAGGTGCCTTTTCGGTATACTACATTTGCAAAAAACTCTGTTCTCTGTTAAAGGTGATAACTACTGGAATAACCTACCAGTTGCGATTAGAGAGTGCCCCACATACTCCATGTTCAAGACCCATCTTAAACTGCATCTCAAGGCAAACCAGAATGATGTGAATGTTCTAAATGCACAAATTCAATGGTGATCCGCCATTGTGCTAGGTCAAAACGAATGCACTTTACATGTTGATGTGAATGTTCTAAATGCACAAATTCAATGGTGATCTGCCATTGTGCTAGGTCAAAACGAATGCACTTTACATGTGTGTGCTGATGCACAAACTCAATGGTGCTTTATCTGAAGTAAAGACATCTTTTCCACTTCATCAAGTTTCAAGTGTTTATTATATACAGAATACATTATAATGCAATGCTTTTTTATAACTTGTGTGTCTTAGATTAGAATATACAGAATACAGGGGCGGTCAGGTGGCGTAGCGGAGATTGCGTTCGTCACCAACACCGGAGACGCTGGATTCGCCTGTTCGAATCCAGCTCACAGCTCCGGCGTTGTCACCAGCTTGGCTGGCCGTTCACACTAATACAATTGGCTGTATTAGAGGGTGGGAAAGCTGGCGGGGTGGGTCCGGGTCGTTGTAAACAGCGACTCCTACAGTTCGGTCGGGGCGCCTGCTCAGCGCGGATAGGATCTAAGGGGGGTAGTGTGATCCTTCCACACGTTACACCCTCTCAGCGAGAGTCCGCGCTGCCAGGTGAAAAGAAGCAGTTGATTGGCTAGACGTGTGTCGGAGGAAGCACGTGATAGCCTCCACTCTCCCAGACCAACTGTGGGGGGTAAGTGCACAGCGACCAGGAAGGGGATTGGGAATTGGCATAACGACTAACATTGGGATGGGAGAAAATCGGAGGAAAAAGGAGGGGGAAAAAGATCAATAAAAAAAAAAATATATATATATATATATATATATATATATATATATATATATATATATATATATATATATATATATATATATATATATATATATATATATATATACAGAATACATTATAATGCAATGCAAAAATGTCAGAATACTTGTCATACTACCTGTCATGTATGGATGACTACACCATGGCACACAGGTAAAATGTGCATCACAAACAGCTGAGTATGGGTTGAGCCCATGATGAACTTGCAAAATGTAATTCAAACAGCTAACAGTACATGAATGGTTCTATATTGTATGTCGTTTTTGCTAATTTATATATTGTATATATATATATTTCCAGGTCAAAACGAATGCTCTTTACATGTGTGTTCTGATGCACACTCAATAGTACTTTATCTGAAGTAAAGACATCTCTTCCACTTCATCAAGTTGCAAGTGTGTTTATTATATACAGAATACATTATAATGCAATGCTTTTTTATAACTTGTGTGTCTTAGATTAGAATATACAGAATACATTATAATGCAATGCAAAAATGTCAGAATACTTGTCATACTACCTATGGACGACTACACCATGGCACACAGGTAAATGTGCAGAGCAAACAGCTGAGTATGGGTTGAGCCCATGATGAACTTGCAAAATGTAATTCAAACAGCTAACAGTACATGAATGGTTCTATATTGTATGTCGTTTTTGCTCATTTCTATATTGTATATATATTTCTATATTGTATATATTGCATATATATATATATATATATATATATATATATATATATATATATATATATATATATATATATATATATATATATATATATATATATATATATATATATATATATATATATATATATATATATGCGCAATATATACAATATAGAAATTAGCAAATAACAACAAAACCACCTAGTGTTTATGATTTATTAAATGCAGTAAAGGGTATAGGGATATTTTGGTAAATGGCTGCTTTTTTATATAGATATTTTGATTTACGTTGTATGCCTATATATATTGTCGCTATGTTGAGCTATATATGCAGTAAGTGTGGAAAAAGAAATATAGGCATACAACGTAATATATCCCTATATAATATCTGTATTGCATTTCATGAATGATAAACAACACTAGGTGGTGTATGTACAGTGTGTTTACCCTATGAACTTGGAATAATATGTCTCAGACGAGCAAATATCATGATTTGCGCTTGCTGCAGAAAATACCTCATAACTCCGTTTCCAGGAAATTAGCGTCTATTTTGGCCAATGTTTATCTTTTTTAGCGTGGAATTGTGAATGAACGAAGGCATGTAGAAACAAACGTTTTTTTCCCGTATTGTACAGCAACTAGTGTTTGTCAAATGAGCCGAACCATTTCCACATAGCTAAAATATAGAATATAGAAATCGTTCCGCGAAAATCATGAAATATCGCAAAATCAGCCCTCTTAACACTTTCAGAGCCCAAGCTTAATCTTGATTTACTGCTTGAATGCCCACCATCCACTTCAATGTTAGCGTTAATAGCGCCTAATCTATGTTTTAAATTATGGCTATGTGTCTAATCTGCCCGTCGCTTATCAATGACTCGTTTTCCAGTCAACATTGTCGAAGCGGATTGTTTTTTTATCGGTTCATTTTCGTTTTATAGCATTTTGAAAAGCCCTCGTTTTCAAGGAAAATATTAATATTCCATGATAATCGCCCTTTTTTCTGGAATATTCTAGAATACACAAAAACGTTGTCATTTTTCGGTCTATTTATGAATCGTTTTCAAATAAACGCTAGATTATCGATAGTATATGTGTACGTATGCACGCTATATAGGCGATCTGAAAAATCGATTCTCTGATTTCCTCAAAGCGATCGCCCACACACACACACACATAGGGCGAACGCTGAGATCTGAGCGAATACAACTCTGATTATCCCAAGACTTGTAAAATAGATTCCTTACCTCAGATCAGATGTTCTCCAAAAAGATCATTCCAATTCCTGATCGCCATTCCAAAAATCGATCGCTTTTATTGATCCAACGCTACATACTGTATGTATTCCACGCTGTTCTGAGGCTCCACAATGAATCCGATCGGCTCAGGTTACATGCCTGAGAAGTAAAATGTGGATTCCGGATTTTTCTTTTCTCATCCATTTTCATTGAGTCCATTCCAAAAGGGTGCATTACCATCTGGGAGACGATAGGGGGCGGTTTTTTCACATCTGAGCTCCTACAGGGGCTGCATACCAACGGGAGACTCGGTTGATGAAATATGAATTCAGATCGCTAATAAAAAAATAAAACGATAATTGTCGTCGTGGGCATTCAGGCATCGGGCTGATAAAATGTCTTATCACGTTTTGGGCATTGAAAGTGTTAAGGCTGGCATTCAGCCAGGTAAGTACGACACCCCCTGGTGGCTCTGAAAGTGTTAATGGTCAAACGTTTCCCACGGGTTCTTGGGTTATTCCTGTAAAGCCGGTAGCAGAAAGGGTTAACATGCAAAATAATGATAAAGTTTCATGTTATTCAGAGGTGGAAAGTAACAAATTCAATCTATTCTAGTAACGGTAATTGAGTTGTTCTTTTAGATGTTTCCCTCCAGAACCTTCTCTCCTGTGTCTCCCCTACTCTGTCTCCCTCTCAGCCTTTCTACAGTCTCAATAAAGAACCTTCTCTCCTGTGTCTCCTCTACTCTGTCTCCCTCTCAGCCTTTCTATAGTCTCAATAAATAACCTTCTCTCCTGTGTCTCCCCTACTCTGTCTCCCTATCAGCCGTCCTACTGTCTCAATAAAGAATATTCTCTCCTGTGTCTCCCCTACTCTGTCTCCCTATCAGCATTCCTACTGTCTCAATAAAGAACATTCTCTCATGTGTCTCCCCTACTCTGTCTCCCTCTCAGTCTTCCTACTGTCTCAATAAAGAATATTCTCTCCCGTGTCTCCCCTACTCTGTCCCCCTTCAGCATTCCTACTGTCTCAATAAAGAACATTCTCTCATGTGTCTCCCCTACTCTGTCTCCCTCTCAGCCTTTCTACAGTCTCAATAAAGAACCTTCTCTCCTGTGTCTCCCCTACTCTGTCTCCCTATCAGTCTTCCTACTGTTTCAATAAAGAATATTCTCTCCTGTGTCTCCTCTACTCTGTCTCCCTCTCAGTCTTCCTACTGTCTCAGCAAAGAGAAATAATATACTAATATGTATAATAAACTGCCCACTCTCAAATAGAGATGAAAGATGAGAGTCAAAAGGTTTTCCCTCCATGACCGCAGCTGTGAATATACATATTTCCAACCTCAGTACTGTATAATTTGTAGTTGAATCATTTCCGACTGTTTATCATTCAGAATGTGCTCCGTGTTTGACTGTGTGTGTTATTCACATTACATTTCTGTATCTTACTGGATATAATTGAGCCCGCAGGCATGTTTTATGTGTTGTTGTTATTCTTTCTACCAGGGAAGAAGGAACAAAGATAGTTAATGATGGGCAATTTAATTTGATTGGAGACACCTTGTTCTGCCTCCAATTAAAGCAAAGATGAGGGGGAAATAGCTTTCACTGTGCCACATTCAATACAGTCAGATAATAAAATATTTTTCAAGTGCTCTCTCTCCCTCTCTCCCTTTCTCAGTTGGTCGGTATTTCAGTTTCTGTTTGCCTGTCTTGCCTCTCTCTCTCTCTCTCTCTCTCTCTCTCTCTCTCTCTCTCTCTCTCTCTCTCTCTCTCTCTCTCTCTCTCTCTCTCTCTCTCTCTCTATATATATATATCTCTATCTCTCTTTCTCTCTTGTCTGTCTGTCTGTATCACTGTGTTTGTTGATCTCTCTCTCTCTCTTTCTCACCACCACACATTAAAGTGTTTCACATCACAACCTTGAACCTCACCGCCACATGCCGCAGGTCTCACATCGAACCACAGAGCAGAACCACAAAGCAACCTCTTTCATCCAAGTATATCAGCGTGTTAATAACTCCTGCGAGTTATGTCGGCAAAGTAATGGCCCCGGTAACCGTGGGAGACACGCTCCTTTCCCGAGGCTCCGGTGGGATGGAAGTGTTTATGCGGGCGATGCACTCAAGGAATGAGCTGTGGGCGGCTCACCAAAAGTGATGCCACTTGTACCGGCGAAAACATAAACCAACTGATGATCATGTTGGATTAGTTGAGAAACACGCAAGGCTCTGTTGATAATCCTACTGCTGCACAGAGAACCTCACCCCAGGCAATCCGATGGTGCAGGTGGATATGAGTGCTGTGTCAATGAGTGGAATAGACGACTTTTAAAGGACCACAGCTGATTTTCTATCATCAGACCTCTGCTCCTTCCAGAGCTTAGAGATCAATTGTAGTATGGAAATGTATGAGCCCTAGTGCTGGTATAACAATGAAACAATGAACAATGAAAAAGCATAGGGACAAACATGTCTATGCAGATAAACACACACACACACACACACACACACACACACACACACACACACACACACACACACACACACACACACACACACACACACACACACACACACACTCACTCACTCATCAGTAGGTATAATTGGCCCCTACAAAATGTATACCGTGGTGAATATGAGTATAGTTGTAGAATGATCCTGTGTAATCCCAGGGAACTCCGTCAAACAGCCCTTTTGTGAAATTCACTAAACACGTTGCCATTTCTCGCCTGATTATTGAATCATCCTGTAATCAACACTAGATTATCGGTATTATCTTTCATCATGCATGCACAAAAGGGGATGGGGGAAAACCGGTCCTCCGTGTTTTGATCGCAGCCAATGGCACACACACACACAGGCTGCGATCGTGGGGAAAATATTATCGGATCAACGCAAGATTGATAATATATAGTCATTACCTTGTCTATGATGTATTGAAAAAAAGAATAATCCAATTATCTGATCGCCATTCCAAATACTGGTTGCGGTAGTGTGTCCCACGTTTACCACCAAAGAAAATGATGGTGGAGCCTCATCGATGCATCTTGCTGGAGTGTTTAGACCCCGCCGGCACGCTGCAACTCGGCCAGGAAAACAAACCACATCGTTTCAAATGGAGTGCAATAGCGGCCGCAAGGCGTTAGGCGGCGGTATCGCACCGTTGCGGTCTCAGACAGAGTGCAACACAGTCCTACACCATAGCAGGATGAATTATGAATGGAAATAGCAAATAAAAGAAATAACGATCATAATAACGAGTATACTCGTTGTTGGCGGCCAACGATTGGCGGGCTATAACGAGTTAACTCGTTTTTGGCGCAGAAACGATTAAGGCGTCAATGTCTTGAAAACGAATGCAGACTTTCCCAAAATAGGAACACGGTTCTATATGGAAACGCATAATACTACTCCATGTGTCTCCTTCATGTGTCTCCATGTGTCTCCTCCATGTGTCTCCATGTGTCTCCACGTGTCTCCTCCATGTGTCTCCATGTGTCTCCATGTGTATCCATGTGTCTCCTCCATGTGTCTCCATGTGTCTCCTCCATGTGTCTCCATGTGTCTTCTCCATGTGTCTCCATGTGTCTCTTCCATGTGTCTCCATGTGTCTCCATGTGTCTACATGTGTCTCCTCCATGTGTCTCTATGTGTCTCCATGTGTCTCCATGTGTCTCCATGTGTCTCCATGTGTCTCCACCATGTGTCTCCATGTGTCTCCTCCATGTGTCTCCATGTGTCTCTATGTGTGTCCATGTGTCTCCATGTGTCTCCATGTGTCTCCATGTGTCTCCTCCATGTGTATCCATGTGTCTCCATGTGTCTCCATGTGTCTCCACCATGTGTCTCCATGTGTCTCCATGTGTCTCCACCATGTGTCTCCATGTGTCTCCTCCATGTGTCTCCACCATGTGTCTCCATGTGTCTCCATGTGTCTCCATGTGTCTCCACCATGTGTCTCCATGTGTCTCCATGTGTCTCCACCATGTGTCTCCATGTGTCTCCTCCATGTGTCTCCATGTGTCTCTATGTGTCTCCATGTGTCTCCATGTGTCTCCTCCATGTGTCTCCATGTGTCTCCATGTGTCTCCATGTGTCTCCACCATGTGTCTCCATGTGTCTCCTCCATGTGTCTCCACCATGTGTCTCCATGTGTCTCCATGTGTCTCCATGTGTCTCCACCATGTGTCTCCATGTGTCTCCATGTGTCTCCATGTGTCTCCACCATGTGTCTCCATGTGTCTCCTCCATGTGTCTCCATGTGTCTCTATGTGTGTCCATGTGTCTCCATGTGTCTCCATGTGTCTCCATGTGTCTCCATGTGTCTCCTCCATGTGTCTCCATGTGTCTCCATGTGTCTCCATGTGTCTCCACCATGTGTCTCCATGTGTCTCCATGTGTATCCACCATGTGTCTCCATGTGTCTCCACCATGTGTCTCCATGTGTCTCCATGTGTATCCACCATGTGTCTCCATGTGTCTCTATGTGTCTCCACCATGTGTCTCCATGTGTCTCTATGTGTCTCCACCATGTGTCTCCATGTGTCTCCATGTGTCTCCACCATGTTTCTCCATGTGTCTCCATGTGTCTCCACCATGTGTCTCCATGTGTCTCCACCATGTGTCTCCATGTGTCTCCTCCATGTGTCTCTATGTGTCTCCACCATGTGTCTCTATGTGTCTCCACCATGTGTCTCCATGTGTCTCTATGTGTCTCCTCCATGTGTCTCTATGTGTCTCCACCATGTGTCTCCATGTGTCTCCATGTGTCTCCATGTGTCTCCATGTGTCTCCACCATGTGTCTCCATGTGTCTCCACCATGTGTCTCCATGTGTCTCCACCATGTGTCTCCATGTGTCTCCATGTGTCTCCACCATGTGTCTCCATGTGTCTCATCCAGGTGTCTCCACCATGTGTCTCCATGTGTCTCCATGTGTCTCCACCATGTGTCTCCATGTGTCTCATCCAGGTGTCTCCACCATGTGTCTACTAGGGGTGTAACGGTATGTGTATTCGTTCCGCAAATTTACGGTACGGGTGTCACGGCGCGGTACATCCAGCCATACGAAGAATACGTCTCATACCACTAGGTGAAACTAGGTGGTTGCACATTTGACGCTCAATATCTTTACTTTACTTTACTTTACACTGGCTTACTAACAGTCTTAACACAGAAAGTCATTCATTTAACGTTGAATATCAAGCTTGTATTGCCACATTTAGATGATGAATAAAATGTGGAAGCTTGTAAAGGCAGGATGACAAGCCGACATAACAATTTAACGTGCACTCTGCACTGGGCTGTTTCCTCCCCTCTCCCTTAACAGGTGTCACTTAAACAAAACCAACCATGAATGATATGTTTGTAACACAGCAGGGTCATTACACAAGGCTGAAAATGTTGATCGTTTTCTTGTTCGCCTAATAATGTTAACCAATGGAAAGACACATACACACGCACACGCACACACACACACAAACGTGTTCCTCACTACTTTCCCTTCACAGCCGATTCGAGAGAGAAAAAAGCTCAAATGTACTTTTTCTGACGGGGTAAGGTGGAGGTAGAACCCAAGGCAGCAGGACGAGAGCGAGCAGGGATATGAGGCAGGAGACGACAATCACGATTTAAAGAGCTTTTACTTAGCAACGTGACAAATGTACATTCAAGCACAAACAAAAGACACAGCCGCGGCTGGCGCTAAATACAAAACAAAACCTAACCAGAAGACGGACTGAACACATGAAATAAAAGGGCAATAAAACAGAACACTAACATACACTTTTGGTGTGCATGCGTCGCCTGAGACGGCCGCTGCTGCAGATCGCTCTACCAGTTTTGTACTTTTTTGTCAAGTTCTGTGTCTTTATTGTACATATTCTTTTTACCTGGACACTAGTCCTTATTTATTTAAGTCGTGCCCTTCTAGACATGCAGTTTAGAATAGTTTTAGAAGAGTTTTTGTCCATCTGGCTGATGGGGGAATTACTTTTTCAACTCTCAGCGGAAAACAGCTGACCGGAGCGTCCTTTGTTTACACGAGAGATCAGCTGCTGTCGCTATGCAACCAGCCGGCGCGCTGCAGCCAGCTAACCAACCCGGAGTTATCAAACATATTCACGGAGGAGATACTAAGGACAAACGGTGGCTTTCGGGGATGTCGAGGAAGAGGGCGACGTGCGAGACAGAAGAGGGCTGAAGCACGGAGGGAGAGGAGGAGATTTAAACCATATCTCCCCTCCGTCGTCATGGGCAACGTGAGGTCTCTGGCAAACAAGATGGATGAGCTGGCCGTGCTTACCGGCAGTCAAAAGGAATACCGTGAATGTAGCATTATGTGTTTCTCTGAGACATGGTTGCACACAGATATTCCCGATAGCAATGTCTCTATAGACGGGTTTCAGATTGTGCGCTCTGATCGCAACCGCAGGAGCAGCAAGCGTAAAGGAGGGGGGCTTGCCTTATTTATTAATAAGAGATGGTATAACCCCAGCCATATTATGATCAAAGAGCGACACTGTGACCCGGATATAGAGATGTTAGCTGTAGGACTCAGACCATACTATTTGCCAAGAGAAATCCCCCACGTTATCATGATGGCCGTTTACATCCCCCCCTCGGCAAACCCGACGGCCCGGTCGGACCACAACCTGGTTCACCTCAACCCCTGTTATGTGCCTCTGGTCAGAAGACAGCCTGCAACCAAAATAACTGTAAGAAGGTGGTCGGAGGAGGCTCAAGAGGCACTACAGGGCTGCTTTGATGTCACAGACTGGCAGGCACTGTGTGAGCCCAACGGAGAGGACATTGATGGGCTCACAGAGTGCATCACAGACTACATCAACTTTTGTGTGGACTCCAATGTTCCATCTAGGACTGTTACCTGCTACCCAAATAACAAGCCATGGGTCACTAAGGACATCAAAGCCCTACTGAACGAGAAGAAGAGGGCTTTCAACGCAGGCAACAGGGAGGAGGTCAAACGAGTTCAGGGGCGTCTGAGAATTAACCTCAGAGAGGGCAAAGACAAATACAGGAGGAAGTTGGAAGGGCAGCTGGAGAACAATAACATCAAACAAGTGTGGTCTGGAATGCAGACCATAACCGGCATCAAACCAGCAGGGGGAAGGGGAGTGGATGGAGATGTGGACCGGGCTAATGAGCTAAACCTGTTTTACAACAGGTTTGACACAGCGGCCCCGGCCAGTCTGGCCCCCCCCCCCCCCCGACACTTTAGTTGCCCTGCCCACCCCCACACCTCTCAGCCCTTCAACTCGAGCAACCCCCTCCATCCCCCCAACTGCCCACGCCCCCTCATCTCTGGTGCAACCTGTCTGCCCCCCGCGGCTTGAAGACCCGCTCCCCCCCCCCCCCCCCCCCAACACATGAGATCCCCACAGTATGGCACTCTGCAGACCAGGTGAGTACACAGCTGAGCAAGTTACACGCAGGCAAGGCTGCAGGTCCTGATGGGGTGAGCCCAAAGGTACTCAAAACCTGTGCCTCTCAGCTGTGTGATGTGCTCCAGCTCATATTCAATATGAGCCTGAGGCTGCAGAGAGTCCCGACACTGTGGAAAACCTCCTGTGTGGTCCCTGTCCCCAAGTGCCCGCGTCCCAGCACGTCCAAGGACTACAGGCCGGTGGCTCTAACCTCTCATATAATGAAGACCCTGGAGAGGTTAGTCCTGGAGCAACTCCGCCCGGTGACCAAACCCCACCTAGACCCTACTGCTGTCATCTACCTGCTGAACCGAGCCTACACTCACCTAGACAAGCCGGGGAGCACTGTGAGAGTCATGTTCTTTGACTTCTCCAGTGCTTTTGATATCATAAGGCCTGGGCTACTGGGTGAGAAGTTGGAGGCGATGCAAGTAGAGGCCCCCCTGGTGTCCTGGGTTGTGGACTATCTGACGGGAAGACCACAGTACGTGCGCCTACGGAGCTGTGTGTCAGACAGACTGGTCAGCAACACCGGGGCCCCGCAGGGGACAGTCCTCTCTCCCTTCCTCTTCACTGTCTACACCAACGACTTCCACCATCGGTCATTTACATTTACATTTACATTTAGTCATTTAGCTGACGCTTTTATCCAAAGCGACTTACAAGTTCTGTACGACAAACCATCAGGAAGGGCACAACTCTATCAGCTGAGCAACAATATTCATCAAAGTGTTGAGTGCTACAGTGTAGGTTAGTTTATTAGGACAAGTGCATGACAGTACGGTTAGTTAGGGTTAGATTTTTTTTTATTTTTTATTTTTTATTCAGATAATGGTTGAAGAACTGCGTCTTTAGTCAACGGCGAAAGATTGGACGTGTTTCGGCTGTCCTAACTGGGGTGGGTAGTTCATTCCACCATTGTGGGGCAAGGACTGAGAATAGGCGACTTCTCTTGCCCAAAAGAAGCTTTGGCATTAGTAATGGTTTTGGAGAATGTTAACAAGAGGTTGTGATATGTGTCGATGTCAGCAGTGAGGCGTGACTTTCTATACTTCCTTTCAGCTGCTCTCAGGACCTGTCTTTGTTCTCTCACTGGATCTGTCAGCCATGGACTGGGTGGGGAACAGCGGGCAGGTTTCTCAACGAGGGGACAGAGATTGTCGAAGGAGGTTGTAAGGGCTGAGAGGAGGGTGGAGGTTGCCATCTCTGTGGAGAGAGCAGAGAAGGTGTCACTCAAAGGTAGAGCGGACAGTATGTCAGAGGAGAGGGTGGAGGGGGATATGGAGGCCAGGTTGCGTCTGAGTGAGACGGTTTGAGTTGGGGTGAAGACCTTTCGGTTAAGCATGAGAGTTAGTGAGAAGGATATGAAGGAATGGTCAGATACATGTAGGGGAGTTACCGTGGTGTTAATGATGCTGGGGTTACGGGAAAATATGAGATCCAAGGAGTTGCCTGCTTTGTGGGTGGGAGGCATGGCAGTGGGAGTCAGGTCAAATGATTGTAGGAGGGAGACTACTATGACTGACTGAGATGAGTCAGGCAGGTTGAAGTCGCCCAATAGAAGGAGAGGGGTACCATCTTCCGGTAAGGAGCTTAGAAGCATGTCCAGCTCATCTGTGAAGTGATCGAGCGGACCTGGAGGGCGGTAGAGTGTAACAATGGTGAGATTGAAAGGATTAGAGACAGATACTGCATGATATTCAAAAGAGGAGAGTGACAGTGCTGGGAGGGGTGTTAAGTTTGTAGTCCATGAAGGAGATGTCATGAGGCCAGTGCCTCCACCCCGTCTGGAAGGTCGAGGTGTGTGAGTGAAGTTATAGTTTGTAGATAATGCTGCAGGTGTTGATGAGTTATTGGGGGTTATCCAGGTCTCAGTTAGAGCCAGGAGCTGCAGATTTTGACTATGGGCGTAGGCAGTAATGAAGTCAGCTTTCTTGACTGCTGATTGACAATTCCATAAGCCTCCCCGTACTGTGACAGGTGTATTAGTGGCTGTAGGAGGGTAGGAGAGATTAGCCGGGTTGCTAGCAAACTGCCGTGGGTGGGTTGAATCTGTTCTGGAGGAGCAGATTGTGGATATAGGTATGAGACACATTGTGGTGTCAAGAGTGGCAGGGAGGAAGTAGAGAAATAGCAGAGTGGGAGGGAAAGGGAGATTTTTCAGAGTGGAGTGTAAAATAGGATTATGGTGTACTTAGCACTAGGTGGATCCCTGGATTCCTACGGATAACTCCAGGAAAACTCCTCTTTGTCTCTCTTCGTTTCTCGACGCTTCGCTGACGCTAAGCCAGCAAGCCTTTAAATCACTAATTAGTGTTGCCTAACACCTGGCCCTTAATGGGTCACTTAAGGAAACAAAATGGCCGCTTTAAACACGCCCCTTAATCAAGTCAGCTGGTCAGAGTCCTGCCACCTTCAGAAGTTTTCTGATGACTCTGCGATAGTGGGATGTATAAAGGACGGTGACGAGAGGGAATACCGGGAACTGGTAGTGGACTTTGTCACATGGTCTCTGACTGATCTCCTTCTTCCCTACCGCCCCACCCGTTCCCTCCGGTCCTCCTCCACTGCCTCCCTCACTGTCCCGACATCCAAGCTTAAAAACTTCGGAGATCGGGCCTTCTCTCGTACTGCACCCCGACTCTGGAACTCCCTCCCCCAGTCCATCAGAGACTCCCCTACACTCTCCACCTTCAAAGCTCGCCTCAAAACCCACCTGTTCTCCCTTGCCTTCAACCCCCCCCACCCTTAAACCCCCCCTCCCCTCCAACCTGATTGATGTCTGTCTCCAGTCTTTTTTGTGCTTTCATGATGTCTCCCCTGTTCCCCCCATGGTCTCATGTTCCTTTTGTTTTTGTTTCTTTGTTGTTTCTTTGTTTTTGTTTCTTTGCTTTTGTTTCTTTGTTTGTACTCTTGCTCCCGACTACTGTCAGCGACTTCGGGTTACTGAGAAGCGCTATATAAATTAAATTAATTATTATTATTATTTAGAAACAGCTGCACCAGCAGACCAGCCCAACAGTCACTCAACAGTCACTCAACCCCCACTCAAGCAAATGCGGTCAACCACTAGAAACTGTGGGATATTCGTGGATATCCTGAAGAAGAATGTTCTCAGTCAATCGAGGTTTGGATAATAACAAGGTTTATTAACCAAACAGATAGTACATAGAGAGAATGGCTGAGGCTCTTATCCCCAGGTGATCAGCTGAAATGACCCAGGTAAAGAGACCTTGAATTGTTCTCGGGAGGAGCCCTATATAGTTAAAGGGGGGGGGGGAGGTGGTCCCATTTGATAGGTCAAATGGGGGAGGGGGGGGGGGACACAGGATAGATACAGGGGAGGGGAATGTCTTTACATGAGAGAGTTGGGGAATCATTCTATTATTCCACAGTTACTCACTTTTCTCTATTATAATGTGGGTGAGATTAATATATATTATACCAGGATTATTTGGAACAGGTAAGAGTGAATAGATATGGTAATAGAATGGGGCCGATGTAATCCATCGGTTATCAGATAATGAATGTAATAGAAAACAATTAAAATAATGAAAATGTTGGCCAATGTGATCTGTTGGTTGGCATAACAGTTTAAAATAGAAATATTTACATACGTGATTCATGACATGATTTACTGGACTAGTCTGTGTTATTTTGATATCAGAGATGTGGGGTGTGGGAATATCACCCTTTTCTTTTATTAATAATGGTCTGATTTAGCCACTCAAATACCTATATCAATGAGTGGTCCTCAACTCTGATATCAAACAACAATTAACATACTCATTAGAAGCTATAGCTGTGCACATATCTTGGCCTACCTCCAGTCGCTCACGTCGTGACTCAGACATTTAAGTGGTAACTATGTGTCTTCATGATAATATCTATGGGAGCTAAGATCATGGTTGTACACATACAAACATAGTAATATTTACAATAGACATTACCTTAGTGGCTAATGTGTCAAAATAAGATTGAAAACCGTTAACCTAGTGGTTAATAAAAACTAACATGATTGATTATGGGAAAATGTTCAAAAAAAATATATATATGCACAATTTATAATGATTCTTGATGAAATTACTTAAGATCCAGTTGTATTTAACCTGAGTTTGAGTGTCACTTTCATCTGTGATTGTCTCAGTTTTGTTGGTCTTTACTTAGAATCAGACAATTTTGTAACTTAAGTCATTCAAATGTGATGTAATGTGACCATGTGACCACTTCTTCCTTCAGCAATACATTTTAGCTCATTTTTACTAAACATTGTTAATGCTATCTCATTGATTTCATTTCATCACATCCCTAGTTCATCATTTTCCAGATACATACAATTGTGAGGCTGTTCTTGTTTGTGAAGGTATTAATCTGAATGATGCTGTTGTCGCTGTTGACAAGGTGTTCTCTGTCTGTCGTGTGGCAGGGCCAAACAGTAACACAGTAAACATTTAATAAATACATAATAATGTGGACAATGTGTGTTCAGATGTCTCTTGGTCCACAGGTCTCTGATGATGTGTCTCTTCTTGACGATGCAGTCGGGAACATTCACTCCTCCATCATTCAGAGGGGGCCTACAGGAGGTCGCCGTCCATTCCCTGTGTACCTTGTCAAGAGTCACAGGGTCACCGGTAGCAGTGGGGCGGTCAACTATAATGGCCTTGCAGACTCTTTTCCTGGAGCCTGTGTTGTTCTCCTCTACCATCACATATCTGCCACTGTGCTCACGCTTGGCCTTCATCAGGCCTAGAGACATGGTGGTCAGGGCGTTCTTGAATGTGTTGTGCTGGTGTCGCTGTCCTCTCCTCGTCATTGCGGTACCACTTGATGGAGGGCGAGGGTTTGCCGGTGTAGTGGTCAGTCAGCAGGACGTTCTCTCTCATCGGATGACAATCTCATCATGGAAGTCCACCTTGATGGTCGGGGCTCCATCTCCTTTCTGTAGGTGATGGGTTTGGTTTGCCGTGGTCTGCAGTGCCGGGGTGGCGCAACAGGCTCAATCTCGTTGATGGTGATTACTCTGAACTCGTAGGTGTCTTCTCTCAGGCCGTCAAAGGTTGATCTCCTCTTCGTCAGTGTCTCCTTGGTCAGTCTCCTTCGTGGTCCTCTGCTCCACTTCCTTGGGGACGTCTGTGTCGTGTGGCTGGGTTGGATGGCGGCTCTCTCAGGTTGTGTCGTCACCCTGGTTGTGCTCCCCTTCGTTTGGTCTGCCATGGGCCGCATGTCGTTCGTGGTTCAGGTCACGCGTCATCTCACTCATCCTGTCCTCTCACCAATTTGTGATCTGAGGATGATAAAATTGCCTTAGAAAACTCCTCACATAAATGATTCAACGCCTTTCTGCTAAAGAGGAAAATCATTTTGGGGTTAATTCAATTCATTGTGTAATACCATCATGCATTTGATATCGTTTGGATCCGATCTTTGCATGGAATCAGAAAAATTTCTTTTTTATCTTTATAATCTGTGATGTGAAATTGAAGTTGATCTTACCTCAGGATGCGTGCGGTGGGTGTACTTCAGGATACTTACCTCGTCACGACTTCTCTGGCTTTCCTCTCACCTTTAGTGTGGCTCATCATATTAGCATGGGGAAAAAACATAAAAACCTAGGCAGCCAGGCAGTTATTTTTGCATGAAATACATCCATTCCTTTTCTCGTCTACTCTTAAGTAGCATTAATTCAATTACCTCTAATATATCTTGTGCATTTTGATAATCATTGTGTAAATGATTATCCTGCTTCCAACTGATACAAATAAATCTAACCCTAACTAACCTTACTGTCATGCACTTGTCCTAATAAACTAACCTACACTGTAGCACTCAACACTTTGATGAACATTGATACTCAGCTGATAGAGTTGTGCTCTTCCTGATGACCTGTCGCACAGAACCTGTAAGTCGCTTTGGATAAAAGTGTCAGCTAAATGATTAATGTAAGTGTATACCTTGTACATTTAGATAATTGTGCTTCAATTTGGTGGTTTTGATATTTGCAGTCATGGAAAGTACTTGGAGTTATTGGTTAAGCAGAGAATAGAAGGAGGGGATAGTATGTTAAATTGTTTTCATCATTGATCTTTCATCTCAGGCACTTCTACTTTGTTTGGTGTTATTCAGACATCATATCTCTAATTTGTGTGCCTTCTTGAAAAGAGAGAGATGAAAACAACTGGTTAGTTATTCTGTTAGTATGGGAAATATGGTAGCCTTTCATAACTGCAAATTCATCACCTGTGTCTAATTCATGTTAATTAAATGAAGGGGGCATGTTTGGTTTAAAACATTTCATTCAATGCATTTTGTGGTTCCCTGTTGTTATCTATTGTCAGGTGAGTCCACCAAGCGTGTGGTCAGAGTGCAGGCATTTGCATTGCTTTGTCTCACTCATGCCATACCCTGTGGGTTTCAAGTGCCCACTCTGAATAGCGTCTGTTATCGTCTTCGTTCCTATAAAAGAACATTTACATGTGGGTGTTTGGATGCAGATTTGTTTTAAATGGTCAATCGATTGTCTCTCAACTCCACACCATCTTCGGTTGAGTCTCGTGGTAACAAAGAGAAAATCTGCATCTAAAGCGATACTTCCTACTATACTAAGTATAGTGGAGATACTAAGTTGAGTCCCTATAGGTGTGGTCAGAGTCCTCTCTAGGCATTTGCATTGTCTTTCAGCTCCACATCGTCCTCAGCTGATTTTCGTGTTCAAATGTAGATTATTTTGGGGTCTTAATTCAATGGTTCTGTGTCCTGTCTGTGTTAATGTGCAAATCACTGGAGTTTCAATGTAGTATGTCTTTTGTGATACGAGTGAGTGTTTAAACACTGCTCTGTAATTCAATTTAGAGTTAAATCCGTCTGCCTCTCCTGTAAACACAAAAACATGTTAATTTCCCACTCCTCTAAGACCATTCATAATTGTAAAAGCTTATAAAGTCTAATCGCTTATACTGGGAGTAAGTGGGTGTTACTCATAATTGTGTTGTGTTCAGTTATGATGTATGATTTTTTTATGGTACCTTGTATCAAAAACAATAGAGACGTGGGAGTTAAAACATACACTGTTTTTAAAATAGAAATGATTCAAAATTTAACAGCGTTATATTAGATTTGAATATACCGTTTAATCACACTCACGGTCCCTTCACCCCGCGACTAATGTCCCGTTTAATGTACATTCACGTACTACCGGGACATCGCGTAGTCACCTTCCTGCTATCTGTATGATCAATTGGTTAATTTAATCCGAATACATCGTTTTCAGGAATGGAAGAGGTTGTGAGCTTAGTTTGAGGTTGAAACTAAATCTAATTATGATTCTATCAGCTTCTCGGTCCTACTTCCCGCCTCTTTGCAGAGGAATCACAGAACGTTTTTACCAGAGTAGCGTTTTCCAAGGATATCAAGTCTAATAAGCCCACGTATCTTCTTTTGTTGCCTATATTTCAGTCTGCATCAGCTAGACTTGGGTTAGCAATCTAACAACCTTTATTGTGTGCCCTAACTTTCGGTTGGCAACAGCTCAAATCCGGGAATAGCACTACAACCCATCCTCTCAGAACATCTGTCCTGACAAGGACCCAGGTACAGACGTTTCCCCGGTACGATTCTCAATACAGATCAGATATATTAATACACGCTATTCTTACTCAGCCATGATCTCAATATTTGACAACATTCTGTAACATTTACCTGGCACAGAGAAAAGCGGGAAGGTTTTAATTCCTTGCCATACATTTTTGGTCGACCATCTATTATACTCACTTTTCTCTGTATAGATGAAACAATACAGCACGCCGGTAGGACGCAAAGAGTCCGTCACAAGTTCGTAGACGCCAATTGTGGGATATTCGTGGATATCCTGAAGAAGAATGTTCTCAGTCAACCGAGGTTTGGATAATAACAAGGTTTATTAACCAAACAGATAGTACATAGAGAGAATGGCTGAGGCTCTTATCCCCAGGTGATCAGCTGAAATGACCCAGGTAAAGAGACCTTGAATTGTTCTCGGGAGGAGCCCTATATAGTTAAAGGGGGGGGGGGGGTGGTCCCATTTGATAGGTAAAATGGGGGAGGGGGGGGGGGGGCACAGGATAGATACAGGGGAGGGGAATGTCTTTACATGAGAGAGTTGGGGAATCATTCTTTTATTCCACAAAACAAAGGAACTGAAAAGTCACACTTAGCGCCTAACAGATTACAGACATAGAGAAACAGAGGTCTGATTACAGACCTAAACTACTTTTGAGATTAACCAAAAGGTACATGGAAACTAATTCATAAATAAGATCAAACTAACTAAACCATATCAATTTAAAAGGTAACTGACTCATTAGATTTGAATACTATTTAGAAATGTCAAGCTAATTATGAAGATAATAGTGTCATTTCACTCTTGTTGTAAACCATATAAGCTTTAAATCATAGTTGTAATACAAAGTGTCAGTCTGGTAAATAAGGGTTGGTGCTGACTCTTGTGGACTATTTGGTATTAACCTAGAAGCAATGACTGTACTGGGTTAATGCTAGATTGTCCATAGATTCATTACACAAACCATGTAT
>NC_140177.1:89497256-89540932 GCF_963971535.1 Notolepis coatsorum
CTCAACTCATCACAATGGAAGCTCCTATCTGCTCACATAATAGCAGGCGGATACTGTAGTCTCTGGTCTTTTTTCCATCTGGGTCCCTGAAGTTTTCTTTGAACAACGTGCTTTAAAGGGATCAGGCAAAGCTTAGTCACTATCTTCCTCTGAGTCAGTGGCGGCCAGCCGATAGTGGGCGCTAGAGCGCCGCCCTCCCTGGTTAAAAGAGAGAAGAAGAAGATTTTTTTTTGCCCTAGAAATAAAATAAACATGTTTAAAATTTATAATATTTACTCATTTTAAGTATGTTTGTGTTTCCAATGCACAATATAACGTTAATATATCAAATATAAATAATTGTTTTCTTTAACAGGAAGTGACTGTCTGATAGAGAATAATACCGCCTCTATACTTTCCGTAGCCGCATTTCTCTCGGGCTAGACGCAATAGCGTTTACAGTGGGCGTGCACTGGTTTCATCGCTGTATCCTCGCAGCCAATCAAATAGGTCAACGCACGTAACGCACTGTGCGTTGAAATATGATGTAATATGATGGAAGCCGGGCGCGTTTTCAAGCGATCTATATCATCTAAACAAGCAGCGTCTATATTTTCCATAGCCGCATTTCTCTGAGACGTTCTAGCCGCATTTATCGGAGAAGCTCTCTGATTGGCCGACGCCAGTTTCTACACTGGTTAGGTAGTTACTCTTCGAAGTTGGTTAAGGTTAGAGTTTGTCTTAGAGCGTGACGGCAAGTTCTTTCGACGGTTAAGCTTAGGCACTCTTTCAAAGTTGGTTAAGGTTAGAGTTTGTCTTAGAGCAGGGCGATAGAACGCCAGGTAGTTTGCAGGCTGTTCGATGCTGTTGTGTTGTGGTCCCTAACCTGGCTAACAAGAAGCTATTTGGATGCAGTCTGGACAGTGGATATACATCGACAACAGTGGGACTGTGGGACAGTGGACATATACACTTTATCGACCACGTTTCAACTAAACAAAGTGAGTTAATGCAGTCTCTCTCTCTCTCTCTCTCTCTCTCTCTCTCTCTCTCTCTCTCTCTCTCTCTCTCTCTCTCTCTCTCTCTCTCTCTCGCTCTCTCTCTCTCTCTCTCTCTCTCTCGCTCTCTCTCTCTCGCTCTCTCAACACAGCGTGTTAATTTCGCCGCGGGTATTGCATAATGGATGAAGGAATTAATGGTAACTTGTTTAAAATGACAAGATATATATATGTGTTCATTATTGGATTGGTCATACGTGTACTAGTGTAGTATGAACTCGACTTAACGTTGGTAACGTTATGAGTCAGTATTCGCTTGGTCAGCTGTCCGCTTGCCCCCCCCCCCCCCCCCCCCCCTTCACCCTTCACTCCCCCGCGCGCACCCAAATGTAGTTCACACCGGCCGCCACTGCTCTGAGTCACTTGGTTATACACGTGCTGAAACTATTCGGGGAATTGACCATATTCACATGGCAGGCCATGTTGCTCATATGTCGTGCTCCGGTTGGTGGGAACAGGGTGGAAATTAACCCAACCTGAGCAACATGGGCACTGTTTGAATATGATCAATGTGCTTGCCTGTGAGGGCTGTGGGTGTGTGTGTGGGTCATGAGCAGATAATAGGGATTCTTAAAGTTATACGTAAAACGGATAACCACTAACTAGTTACGCAGACGTTTTAGGAGAAGGAGAAAAATAAACAACACAAAACAACCTTTACAGGTGGAAGCCTCAAAGTGAGTATTCAAGAAAATAAGTAATGTCCAGAAAAACAGGACGACACTCATTAAAGAGGTATTGTAGAGAAAATAAATAAGCCACAAAGGCAACTCCTAAAAACAGAGTTTATATTGCAAACATAAAACAATAAACCTCCACCAAGGGAGTTTATGTGCAAAGGGCAGTTCCAAAAGAACAAAAGAAAACACTACCATAAAGGACTCAGCCTTTATAAAATAAAGTGTAAACTAAGCCAGTAGACAAAAAAGATTATAGCTACAAAAGAAGGCTAAATGCTGAATAGGGCAGCACTACACTTAAATATAAGAATCCTGACCAAAAGTATAGCCAGCACAAGGAAAATGAAAAAGCAGTTGACACTGCAATCTCCAAACTTAAATAGACTCCACATGGCCATAGGCACAGCTGCACTGCATGAGGTGCAATCACCCTCACCCTCTGAGACATGTCTCCAAAACTCCCGAACAAGCTCAGGGTCCAAGATGTCCCTGGCCGGAACCCACGTGCGCTCCTCTGGCCCATAACCCTGCCAGTCCACCAGGTACTGTATACCCCTACCAACCCGCCTACTGGACAGGATACGCCGTACAGTATACACAGGTTGGCCATCAACGAATCGAGGGGGAGGTGGAGGTCTCTCTGCAGGAACCAACCTGCTCCTCCGAACCGGCTTAAGGCGGGATACGTGAAATGTAGGGTGTACCCTCATCGACGAGGGTAACCGAAGACGCATCGTGACTGGGTTTATCTTGCGAACAATAGTGAAAGGGCCCACAAAACGGGGAGCGAGTTTGCGCGACTCCACCCGTAATGGAAGGTCGCGTGTGGAAAGCCACACCTGTTGGCCCACACGGTAGGAAGGCGCAGGGCGACGGTGTACATCCGCCGACCGCTTGTGCCGGGCCGCAGCACGCACAAGAGCCAAACGCACCCTCTTCCATGTCGCCCGAGACCGACGGATAAACGCCTCGGCAGATGGCACCCCCACGTCCCTCTCCTGTTCAGGAAACAGTGGAGGCTGATACCCAAACTGAACCTCAAATGGGGAGAGACCAGTGGATGCATTGCACAATGAATTATGTGCATATTCTGCCCATGCCAGTTGGTGACTCCAAGTGGTCGGATTGGAGGAGGCCAAGCAGCGAAGCGTACTCTCCATTGACTGGTTGGTGCACTCTGTTTGCCCATTGCTCTCCGGGTGGAACCCTGATGATAGGCTAACTGTCGCACCCAGTATAGCACAGAATGCCTTCCAAAACCGAGCAGTAAACTGGGGTCCACGGTCCGACACCACGTCCTGGCAGATGCCATGAATTCGGAAGTCATGGTCAACCACCAGTTGAGTGGTCTCCTGAGCAGATGGCAGCTTGACCAGCGGAATGAAGTGAGCTGCTTTGGAGAACCTATCCACCACCACCATGATGACGCTGTGACCATCAGAAGGAGGCAGACCAGTCACAAAATCCATGGCGATGTGGCTCCACGGACGACTAGGAATGGGCAAAGGATGAAGCAGCCCTGGTGGTGACTGTTGAGAAACTTTGTTCCGTGCACAAACGGGGCAGGCTGCCACAAATTCCCGAATGTCCTTCATCATACCAGGCCACCAGAACCTTCTGGCCAAGAAGTCACAAGTTTTGTGCACTCCGGGATGTCCTGTCAGCCGAGAGGAGTGGCCCCACTTCAACACCCGAGAACGAATGCCGTTTGGTACAAATAACCGACCCTGGGGCACCCCACCCGGATCTGGTTCCAAACGTTGTGCCCTCCGCACAGCAGAGTCAATGCTCCATGTCACAGGAGCTAGGATCTGTCCTGCAGGAACAATGGGCTCAGGAGGACGGTCCTCCTCTGATCCATCATATAACCGGGAAAAAGCATCCCGCTTGATATTTTTAGACCCGGGACGGTACGTCAGAAGGAAATTAAACCGAGAGAAAAACAGTGACCAGCGAGCCTGTCGCAAGTTTCTCCTCTGAGCACCCTGGATATATTCAAAATGTTTATGGTCTGTCCAGACTGTGAATGGGTGTTCAGCTCCCTCTAGCCAATGGCGCCACTCCTCCAATGCCAACTTGACCGCCAACAGCTCTCTGTCCCCAACATCATAGTTTCTTTCAGCCGGCGAGAGCCCACATGAATAGTACGCACATGGGTGTACCTTACCGTTGGACGATGAGTGTTGAGACAGAATAGCTCCGACTCCAAGCTCAGAAGCATCCACCTCGACAATAAATGGCAGGGATGGGTTAGGAGTAATGAGGATCGGCTCAGAACTGAACCTTCTCCTAAGCTCAATGAACGCTGCCTCAGCCTTGGGAGTCCACTGGAAATGGGAAGGTGCTGTCTTCCTGGTGAGTGCAGTGATAGGTGCTACCACTGAACTGAAATTACGAATAAAACGACAGAAGAAGTTTGCAAATCCTAGGGATCGTTGCACCTGCTTGACCGAGACGGGTGGAGGCCAGTCTGTCACTGCTGACACCTTCTTGGGGTCCATTTGAATCCGCCCCTCAGATACAATGAATCCCAGAAAGGACACAGAGCGGACATGGAAGGCACACTTCTCAGCCTTCACAAACAACCGTGCATCCAAAAGGCACCTCAAGACCTGCCTGACATGTTTGACATGGTCAGAAATGGACTTGGAGAATATCAGAATGTCATCTAAGTAGACGAAAACAAACTTTTCCAACTACTCCCTGAGCACGTCATTGATTAACGCCTGAAAAACTGAAGGGGCATTAGTAAGACCAAATGGCATCACCAGGTATTCGTAGTGACCATTATGAGTGTTGAACGCGGTCTTCCACTCATCCCCTTGGCGTATGCGCACCAGATTGTAGGCATTGCGGAGATCAAGTTTGGTAAAAATGGATGCCCCCTGGAGGTGTTCGAACGCCGAGTTCATCAGGGGAAGGGGATACCGGTTTTTTACTGTAATGCTGTTCAGACCTCTGTAGTCGATGCAGGGTCTCAGTCCTCCATCCTTTTTTCCCACAAAAAAAAATCCAGCACCCGCAGGTGAAGTGGAAGGTCTAATAAAACCGGTAGCCACAGCCTCCTTGATGTAGGTGTTCATAGCTGCGCTTTCGGGGACCGACAACGAGTACAAGGAACCACAAGGGGGAATAGAGCCCGGCTGCAATTCGATCGCGCAATCATAAGGTCGGTGCGGTGGCAGGATGGTGACCCTTTGTTTGCTAAACACCTCACTGAGGTCAGCATAGACAGTGGGAACTCCCTCTGGTAACGGGTGTGACTCCACGCTCATGATGTTGGTGCTCTCCATGAGGGGGTCAGCTGTACAAGTAAGCGAGGAGAAGTCCTCACACAGAGCCTCTAAACTGTCTAAACTGTCCTCCGCCAGAACCTCCTCACCGAGGGAGTCCCAATCAAACTGTGGATCCCATTCCAAACTCCCATCCTGATCGACAGATGGCTGGGAGTGCAATGGTTGAAAGAGTGGGCTCTGGAAACCAAGACCGCCCACTGCTTCAACAGGATCACAACCGCTCTCACTAAACTGATCATAACTCATGGGTGATGGAGGAATTTGGAAATTTGGAAAAGTGTCCCTCTCCTCACCCCAATTTATCTGTGGCTTGTGTTTACTAAGCGAAGAATGTCCCAGCACAATGGGATACGTGGGGGAATCCACCAAAAATAATCGAATGCGCTCAGAATGGTTCCCATAAGCAACCCGCATAGATAAATAATTGGTTCTTTTGGTGACACTGCCTGTACCCAATGGCCATCCATCAAGCGCTGTGACACTACAGGGCTTATGGAGGGAATGTACAGGTATTTTAGAGTCCTCAGCCCATCTAGAATCGATGAAACTGTCCACTGCCCCTGAGTCTAAAAAGGCGTCAACCTTAACTGACTGCCTATTCCAGCCTAAAACCACAGGCAAAAAGGTTCGAAAGGGGGTGATGTGATGTCTCACTAGTGTCTCTCGGCCCACTAGCGAGACTGACCGTTTCCCTTCAGTTTCGGACACTCCACTCTCGTGTGACCTTTTCTCCTGCAGTACCGGCACCAGTCCACATGAGAACCAGTCTGCCTGGAGTCACGCACAGAAGTGCTGTCCACCTGCATAGGTTCAGACGAGCTGGCCACTGAAGGTTGTGGAGGAAAGGACGAAACCTCCTCCAGCGGGACATGAAATCGTTGGCCCCGCCTCTCACGCTCACGGTCTCTGATCCGGTTATCAACGCGTATGGCAGTAGTGACCAGTGTGTCAAAATTGTCTGGAGATCCCACAACCGCCAAAGCATCTTTAACCTGATTAGATAACGCGTTGGTGAACAAAGTGATGAGTGGTCCCTCAGGCCACCCTGTAGCCCCAGCCAGTGTCCTGAAAGCGATGGAAAACTACACTACTGGCGTTCTGGCGCATGCGCGTCAGCTTCATGGCGACCTCTTTATCGTATAGTTCATGATCAAAAACGATCTCCATCTCATTCATGAGTCCCTGTGAGTCGTTTAAAACTGGAGCCTGAGCCCGTATGAGTGGAACAGCCCAATCGAGGGCAGGTCCCTCCAACAGGGATAGAATTAGGGCAACACGTGAATCCTCAGACTGAAAACGAGAAGGCTGGGCTCTGTAGACTATTTGGCATTGTGCCAGAAAACCACTGTATTTACCTGACTCCCCGCTAAAGCGCGAGGGGAGCTGAACTTTAGCCTCACGAGGAAATGGCTGGGGTACTGTGTGTTGTGCTTGAGGGACGTTAGGAGATATTTGGGAAGATACTTGTGCATTGGTTATACGTAAAACGGATAACCACTAACTGCTTACGCAGACGTTTTAGGAGAAGGGGAAAAATAAACAACACAAAACAACCTTTACAGGTGGAAGCCTCAAAGTGAGTATTCAAGAAAATAAGTAATGTCCAAAAAAACAGAACGACACTCATTAAAGAGGTATTGTAGAGAAAATAAATAAGCCACAAAGGCAACTCCTAAAAACAGAGTTTATATTGCAAACATAAAACAATAAACCTCCACCAAGGGAGTTTATGTGCAAAGGGCAGTTCCAAAAGAACAAAAGAAAACACTAACATAAAAGACTCAGCCTTTATAAAATAAAGTGTAAACTAAGCCAGTATACGAAAATGAGTATAGCTACAAAAGAAGGCTAAATGCTGAATAGGGCAGCACTACACTTAAATATAAGAAGCCTGACCAAAAGTATAGCCAGCACAAGGAAAATGAAAAAGCAGTTGACACTGCAATCTCCAAACTTAAATAGACTCCACATGGCCATAGGCACAGCTGCACTGCATCAGGTGCAATCAAGCCCACACACCTGCCGACCCATGAGGCAATTAACCACAGGGAACAGGGATTGACAGCTATCCCTCACAGAGAGGTGAAATAAAGCAAAAATAGACAGCTGTCCCTCACAGAAAGGTGAAATAAGGCAAAAACCATGACATTGCTGACAAGAAATAATCGAATGAGACAGAGGGGGGAAATATACAAAATGATTGATCAGAGCAGGGCTGGACTGGGACCAAAAATCGGCCCTGGCATTTTTGGCCCAGACCGGCCCACCATAATCGGTCGGACACCCACCAGTAGACCATCCTTGCGGTCCCCTTAAATATGCGTACCTACTGTACTATTCCCCCAAACCACTACAAAGCTGGGTAGTGCCGTGGACAAGTGTACCAGTGCAAGTCGACCAGTGTACTCACTCACTCTTGGCTGAATCTTGTGTTGGGTGGTGATGTAAAAACATCTGCATCATAGCAGGCTCAGGATGGGCAAAGTAGTCTATAGCCTGTGCATCACTGTCTCTCTCCTCCACAACCTGGCTTGACTAGTATTAAGGAGAGAGAGATGATTACAATTAACTGGTACATTCAGGTCCAGAATTGTTGGAATTCCCTGACAAAGATGTGCAAAAAGCTGTACAATTTAAACAATACCATACTGGTAATGAGCAAATAGTTGTTTATTCAATGAATGCATGGAGCTGTTCCATCTTATTTCATTTGATACTAACTACTCAGTTCATACAGATTTCAAGTATTCAAATATCAATGATGAATATTGCATAAGGTTTACACAGTTAATAGATCACCGTCTTGTTTTATATTAATGTTCAGAGAGGAGTAATAGTTAGATCTTTGTATGTGATTTATATGGCAATTAAATCAATGGTGAGCTTGTTTGTTTGGCGAGTTTGACCTACAGTTAATGTGCCTACCATGTGAAGGTGCATGATCAATGGACAGCACAAAAACAATTTGTGTAGGCGGAGACTAGAGCTACCACAGATAGTAATAAGTTATAAGAGTAAGTAATCCATACCATATATCCTAATATTACCTTATTACCATACTTGGCTGAAAATAAACTTTGCTGCCTGTTGTGAATATGTTTTTCCCTGTAGGCTAATACATAAGTAGGCATACATTTTTGCAGTTGAGCAAACATTTGCAGTTGAGTAGACTATGTGCTGTGTTTTTATGTCTTCCATCGAGGACCACTTTGGAAATAAGTGTTTTAATGAATGCTTTAAGGTGATATCCTCAGGAATACAAATTGGTCAAGATAATTTGTTTTTGTTGATGTGTTTTTAATTTCCAAATACAAATCTAATCAAATCAAAAAAGCAGTTTTTGCAGTTGAGCTACAGGTGTTGTATATTATACAGCCTTTTAATGCATCTTTATCAAGGGAACCCTTATCCTAATGATTTTTTAAATAATATTATGATTATACGATATGGACCTAGTAGTTGGGTCATCTGTGGCACTTCGTTTCTCAATGGATTTGTCATCTAGGAGGGTTAATAAACAAGTTTAGCCAGGGTGTATTTTTTTAAAAGGCGGGGGAAATTTGTGAGAGACCAAAATCCAAAATGGCTGCTGTGGAAATTTACTTTTTAATGGTTTGACCTACAATGATGCACAATACATGGTACCAGCCCCCTCTCAGTCATGTACCAGCCCCCTCTCAGTCATGTACCAGCCAGCCCCCTCTCAGTCATGTACCAGCCTCCTCTCAGTCATGTATACCAGCCCCATCTCAGTCCTGTATACCAGTCCCCTCTCAGTCATGTACTAGTCCCCTCTCAGTCCTGTATACCAGCCCCCTCTCAGTCATGTACCAGCCCCCTCTCAGTCATGTATACCAGCCCCCTCTCAGTCATGTACCAGCCCCCCTCTCAGTTATGTACCAGCCCCCTCTCAGTCATGTACCAGCCAGCCCCCTCTCAGTCATGTATACCAGCCCCCCTCTCAGTCCTGTATACCAGCCCCCTCTCAGTCATGTACCAGCCCCCTCTCAGTCATGTACCAGCCCCCTCTCAGTCATGTACCACAGCCCCCTCAGTCATGTACCAGCCCACTCTCAGTCATGTACCACAGCCCCCTCTCAGTCATGTACCAGCCTCCTCTCAGTCAAATGCCCGGTATGCCAGATGGCCAGTCCAGGCCTGGATCAGAGCCACAAGAGGTCACCATGCAATTATTACAAACGTGTTGGGTCATACTCAGGGCCGCCTCAGGGGGTGTGCGAGCAGTTGGGTCGCACAGGGCCTCGCGGGAAGGGGGGCCTTGCACAATTTTTTTTTTTTTTTTTTTTTTTTTTTTTGATGCCCCCCTTCCCGCAAGGCCCTTTTTCATCACAGACCTAAAATCTAGTTTTGCTTATATGCTTATATATTTCACATTAGACACGTTCCTGGCTCTGAGGCTCTGCAGGCAGCAGAATTGGTTTCAATGAGGGGAGGGGTTACAGCCAGGTAGCGTCTGTTGAGTTCATTGTGTGTGTCTGTATGCGTGCCGGGGGGGGGGGGGGGGGGGGCGTGAACCGACTCATTGCCAGACGTGAGCGATTCGACTCACGCTCACGGCAATGAATCGGCTCTTATGAACGAGTCGCTCATGACCGACCCATCACTAGCGTCTGACTATTTCGCGCGTGCAGCATTGGAGGTTATGCCAGCCAAGATGAAGAGGACATCGTTCGGCAGATGGACTGAAGATGAAAGTTGTTGCATGTTAGACAGTTCAGTCAGGCTAGCCATCCCGGCTAAAGACAGGGACAGCTAGTTAGCTTTAGCTACGTTATAATATTAAGTGTGGTTCAGTCGGGATATAGCCATGATGATGTCGGCTAGTAGCTAGCTTAGCTAAAGGCTAACTAGCGTTAGCTAACCTAGAGACAGCGCGTGCAGCCAAGATGAAGAGGATGGTCGTTCGGCAGATGAACTTCGTCAACTCCACAAGGTTGTCTCCATCCTCTTGGACGTTTGTTGAGTTTTTAATGCACTCTATTCTATTCCCGCCGTGGATATCTCTCTCTCTCTCTCTCTCTCTCTGGAGCCAAACTGACCGACTAGCTGTTGTAGTACTACTAGCTAACGGTGTGTGGCCTGGTGTCAGCACCTGTATTGCTTTTCTCACGTTGTACAGTTTTTCAGTGGTAGCCGCATAGCTTGCTTCTGCGTTAGCTAATGGTTAGCGATAGCCGGGTTGAGCTAACTGTTAGCCAGTTAGCTGTTTAGCTACGACGTTAGCTGCCGGCTGCGCTCGGCTGGGAACGTTAGTTTGATGCTATCAGTTAGCCTAGAGTTAGCTGTTAGCTTGTGCTACGACCATTGACATTAGCCGTGAGAATAGCAGGGGGTTCTGGCACTCTGACTACGACATCATCTTTGACAGAAGATGTAGTCGGGCCTGCACCATGACAAGGCTCGGCCATAGCTTCTTTTTGTCCTGCCAGCGAGAGGCCTTTCGTCAACGTGGAGACCTGTGTTGCGGCCTTTCGCCCTGCGTTCCTTGGTGCAGGTAAGATGAATGAAAATGTCATGACATTACCCCACTCTTCCTTCCTTCCCCTCCCGAATGTTTTGTTAATAACGATGTTTTTTTCCAGGCAAAACATATGTTACTTCACAACATTTGGAGATACGACATGTGCTGTGTGTGAATTGTCTTGGTCGTTTGTGTAGCTTGGGTAGCGTTGGGCCGTTGGCCAAAGCTGTGTGTGGCCTGGTGTCAGTACCTGGCTAGCCTATTTAGCTGATGTCGGCCATTGGCTCCTTGCTGCTTTGTTTTCTCTGGTATAGACCCTCTTCTCTTTGGATTTAAGTGTTGATCTTTGTCCTTTTGGATCTATGTATATTCATGTTGCCTTTGTGAAGTTATCTTTTCCTTCTGTTTTGTTCTTCCATTAAAAGTTGAATATCCTTTAGGGGCTCATCTTTGCTTATCTCTCTCATACATGCTCTCTCTCTAACACACACACACACGACAAACACACATGCTCTCTCTCTCTCTCTTTCTAACACACACAGTCTGCCTATGGTGGCCTTTCTCGATGGCTAGGCTGTGCTCGCTGAGTCTGTACCTAGTCAAGGATCTTCAGTCACAGTGCTCAGGTATTCTGCCACTGTGTACTCTCTGTTTAGGGCCAAATAGCATTTCAATTTCTTTCCAATGTCTCTCTCTCTCTCTCTCTCTCTCTCTCTCTCTCTCTCTCTCTCTCTCTCTCTCTCTCTCTCTCTCTCTCTCTCTCTCTCTCTCTCTCTCTCTCTGTACACTGTATATTGACTGTAGAACGGGAGCTCTCTCTCTTGATATATGTTGACTGTATCATGCCCAGCCTCGGGCAGCGCTATTATTTAAGAATATGTTGACTGTATGAAAATAAAAAAATCTCGCACAGGGCCTCGCATTTCTCCCAGGCGGCCCTGCACACACTGTACTGTTTCAAAACAACACTGCTCTGTTCATTCTATTTTTAATATACGTACATTATCTGTCTACATTTATTTAGACTAACATTATTTAAATATTGAGTGCAACTGTGGTGGATTAACGTAATTCGGTGAATTGGAACTATCTATGGGTTGGGGGACTGCACGGACATTTTAGCGTCACGGACCTTCTCGACTCTAACGTTACCGGAGTTGAATCTAGTTGATAACATGCAGTGGAAAAGCGGCAATAGTCCCGGTTGGAGTTAGTAAACACAGCTGTATGTTAGCCTTCTTGGATGTTGAATAAACGCCTATCATTGTCTTTCAACACCCCGCCTCTCAGACTCCCATTTTCTCCTCTGCTAGCTAGTAGCTAGTAGCTACGGTAACATTTCATTCAGCTGTATTAACGTTAGGGCTGGCGGGCTACCATAGTTAAAGTGCATTGTACAAACCGTGCTAAGTGCTAACGTTATGGCAAGATGTGTGTAGGCCTATGTAGTGTTAATGGCTATGTCTTTACAGTCGTAATGAAGATTGCTTTATAATATATTGCGCTTGCAATTTCCACACTAGCACCTGCTGCCAGCTGAGCAGCCAGCACGTCACCTCTCCCGGCTCCGTGCAAAATTAAGATTTTGTTTTTGCTCATCCCGTGAACCGAACAATACACACACGCCCCGAACCGGGGAAGTCGTGCCGAACGGTGTACGGTTCGAATACGTACCGTTCCACCCCTAATAATAATATATCCGCCAGAGAATATCTGGCAATGCTTTGATTTTTAAGTGAACTGTCCCTTTAAATCAAAGACTACTGTAGCAGTGTTTTCCCCCCTTGGTGAGCACGGAGGGGAGGAGCAGATTTGGAACAAAGATGCTGAGGTAAACAAGACTGTGATCACTGCATGCGCTCTAGGCTCAGTTTAATGAAGGGGAAAGATACTACATTTACTGTCTGCTTTCATTCTCTGTGTCTGAGACAGAGGGGCAGGGTGAGAGAGAGAGAGAGAGAGAGAGAGAGAGAGAGAGAGAGAGAGAGAGAGAGAGAGAGAGAGAGATGAGAGAGAGAGAGAGAGAGAGAGATAGAGAGAGAGAGAGAGAGAGAGAGAGAGAGAGAGAGAGAGAGAGAGAGAGAGAGAGAGAGAGAGAGAGAGAGCGAGGGAGAGAGAGAGAGAGAGAGAGAGAGCGAGGGAGAGAGAGAGAGAGAGAGAGAGAGAGAGTGTGTGTGTGTGTGTGTGTGTGTGTATGTGTCCTCTGTATAACTGCTGTATAAATCAGAATCATTCATTTGAATTGTTAATTTCTTTATGACTTTATTTTGGTGTGGTGGCTAAAGCCTCAATCTGTGAGAGATGGGGTAACAGAACCCTCTAGACCAGTGATTCCCAACCTGGGGTCCGCGGACTCCCTGGGGTCCGCCAGGGGGCGCAGGGGGTCCGCCAGACCACAGATGATTTGAGGTCTTTTTTTTTGATTTTTTTTTGATTTTTTTTGATTTTTTTTTTTTTTTTTTATCATCAGAAGCATGAATAGTCTCTCCACTACAATAAAAAATAAAGATAAATAAATAAACATCTAGACATGATTTTTGAACGTTAACAGTAGGCTACCGGGTAGCCGCTAAAACGCGAATCAGTTGACTGTACCACTTTCTGTAGCTAGCCTAGCACGCTAGTTAACTTTCTCGGCTCGTCTGCAGTCAGCCGCCAGAGGCGAAAATGTGTGACAAACGAAAAGGAGATGACGGCAGCTCATCTGCAAAAAAAGTTAGGACCTACAGCAATCGCGAAAATTACATCACCATGGGCTTCACTGAGGGACCAGACAAACGACCTGAGTGTGTGATTTGTGGAGAAAAGTTGGCAAACTCGAGCCTGAAGCCCAGCAAGCTGAAGAGACATCAGGCGTCTAAGCACCCAGAAACCGTTGGGAAGGATCCAGACTTTTTTCGGAGGAAAGAACAGTCTCTCAAGGCGAACAAGCCTGTTGATGTTAGAGTAGCGTGGAGCAGGGGTGGCAGTGATTTACAGAAGGCTACCGAAGCCTCCTTTGAGTGTTCGCTTTTAATTGCAAAAGCAAAGAAACCGCACAATATTGGCGAGCAGCTCATCAAACCAGCCTGCATCAAAATGGTTTAGAAACTGTGCGGCCCACAGGTGGCGGATAAACTAAAATCAGTACCACTCTCGAACAATGTAGTGAAAGACCGAATTGATAAGATGTCAAGTGATTGCGAGCAGCAGCTGTCAGAAAAGCTTAGAAAGGGTCCATTTGCCATACAACTTGATGAAACTACAACTGTCGCAGACGAGGCTGTGCTCATCGTTTATGTGCAATATATTGAAAATGAGGATCTGAAGCAGGACATTCTCATGTCAGTCAACCTTACTACCAGGATATTTTTACTGCAGTGGATTCTTACTTCATTCAACATAAATGCAAACCGTTCACCATTAGGGCCTGATTTGAGAGGATGAATACAGGATTTGAATATTGGCCAAAATTTTGAAATACTATGGTGCAAGATTAGATTTGTTGATTGAAGGCACAAGTCAAAGAAGCATAGTGGGTCTAATTATGATGCATATGCCTGTGTATAAGCAGTTTGTTATTAAAATGACAAAAAAAGGTATTAAACCCAGCTAGGACAGATTCTCTCTGCTACTGATTGGAATGTCCTGTCTCATATTTAGTTTAATTTGTTGCATTGATTTGTTCCATAAATGCAAACCGTTCACCATTAGGGACTGATTTGAGAGGATGAATACAGGATTTGACTATTGGCCAAACATTTTGAAATGCATATGGTGCAAGATGAGATTTGTTGATTGAAGGCACAAGTTAAAGAAGCATAGTGGGTCTAATTGTGATGCATATGCCTGTGTATAAGCAGTTTGTTATTAAAATGACAAAAAAAAGGTATTAAACCCAGCTAGGACAGATTCTCTCTGCTACTGATTGGAATTTCCTGTCTCATATTTAGTTTAATTTGTTGCATTGATTTGTTCCATAAATGCAAACCGTTCACCATTAGGGCCTGATTTGAGAGGATGAATACAGCATTTGAATATTGGCCAAACATTTTGAAATGCATATGGTGCAAGATGAGATTTGTTGATTGAAGGCACAAGTCAAAGAAGCATAGTGGGTCTAATTGTGATGCATATGCCTGTGTATAAGCAGTTTGTTATTAAAATGAAAAAAAAAAAGTATTTTATGGTATCTTATTAGGAGGGGGTCCGCGAATTTCATCAGAGATGTTTGGGGGTCCCTGGGGGGAAAAAGGTTGGGAACCACTGCTCTAGACCAGTGCTTCCCAATCCTCTCCTCGAGGCACCCCAGCTGTTCCATGTATTTGTTAAATTCCACCACCAGCACACCTGATTCAACTTGACAAGCCCTTTATTAGTTGAATCAGGTGTGCTGGTGGTGGAATTTAACAAATACATGGAACGGCTGGGGTGCCTCGAGGAGAGGTTTGAGAACCACTCTGCCCTGTCAAGGCAGACCGCAGTAACTTCAAAAAAGTGAAACTGAGAAAAATGGCTTTAAAGTTTTTTGACTTGCCATCCAAAATGTGTTATAGGTAGATAGATGATAGTACCCAGATTTAACATGTATTAATGAAGTAATCTTTAGGCATACAAAAATATGACATACTTATTTTAATTAACCCCCAAAAAGCAGATACTGCACTCTGCTGCACAGTTCCCTTAAATAATTATACAGGTAATGTACAGGCAAAGTGCAGTAACTTCAAATACAATGTTGTTTTCCCTCCAGCTTTCATAACTTAACCTAGCCATTTTATTTGGATAATCATCATTCCAATATATTCAGGTGTTAAATTTCATTTTCAAAATGGCTAGGTTAAGTTATGAAAGCTGGAGGGAAAACAACATTGTATTTGAAGTTACTGCACTTTGCCTGTACATTACCTGTATAATTATATAAGGGAACTGTGCAGCAGAATGCAGTATCTGCTTTTTGGGGGTTAATTAAAATAATTATGTCATATTTTTGTATGCCTAAAGATTACTTCATTAATACATGTTAAATCTGGGTACTATCATCTATCTACCTATAACACATTTTGGATGGCAAGTCAAAACACTTTAAAGCCATTTTTCACTGTTTGGAAGTTACTGCGGTCTGCCTGGTTTTTGAGTGTGATTTTGTAGTTACTGCAGTTTTTAAAACCCCATATCTCCAAAACTGAGCGACATTAACATCTGAAACTTGGTCACAAGATAAAACATTTATTGACAAGTTCAATTTCACTCATAACTCAATTCTGACTTTTTTTGAGTTACTGCGGTCTGCCTTGACAGGACTGCTCTAGACCTTTTCGCCCAGCTGCTTTTCTCTGTTATTGTAGACACTGAGGGCTGGAGCAGTTTTCTTCCTGACAATGAAACAATATGCTAATAATCATTAGAAAAGTCTTAACTTAGTTGAAATACTATAAGATGTTCATGTATACACTAGTAGGACTTGTTTTTATCTTGATGTGTTATAGTAATTCAGACTTGTCATCCCGTTATCCCGGCGCCCGTTTCTGACTAAAACTCGATGTCGCAGCTCAAATGTTTTTTAAACCTTCACATCAAGCAGGAAGCGGTTGAATTGAAAACAGGATGGCCAGCGCCCGGGTGGCGCGACCCCACATTCAGCTCCTTTTTGGCAACGCTTTGTGTTTGTTGATTCACGGATGTCCACTGCGGCGACGCTGCCTGCATCCCGTTATGTGATTTGCATAAAGTACACAGGCCTTTAACTTCTTCATGCCCTGTCTTCCGTCTCGTTGTCACGCGTTACGCTGCCCTCTCTCTCTCTCTGCACTCAGCAGCAGCAGGCTGCACACAGTCAGATCACACCACTGTGAATCTGTGCTGCAAGATGGAAGTCATTTCTGTGTGTGCGTGTGTGTGCATGTATGTCCTTGAAGTTTGTTGTATGTGTGTGTGTGTGTGTGTGTGTGTGTGTGTGTGTGTGTGTGTGTGTGTGTGTGTGTGTGTGTGTGTGTGTGTGTGTGCGCGCGCGTGCGTGCGTGTGTGTGTGTGTGTGCGTGTGTGTGTGTGTGTGTTTCTCTGCTCAGGTCAGTGTGTGTTTGTGCGTAAATCTCCACTAATAGCTTATCTGTGGTAGTTTGGAGTGAAATACAACAGCGTAGATCACTGACATTAAATCCATTCCTCTGGGTTTCCACCAGAAAGACAGGCCTACAGTAACACCAGCTCTTCCACTAACTGGAATAACGCTGTAGATGCATTTAGTTAGAGGAAAGAAAAAAATCCCCACTGGATTTAAGAAGCACCAGATCATGACTCTATAGGTATCTGAATGTGCCAACATTGGTGGTTGATCATTTATGAACCCTGTAGAGGAGGTATATTATGAGTACAGTATACTTACTGTATGCCTTAAAAAGCAGTGTTTCACACAGGTCATGTATGTGCTGGTGGCAAGCTGTAGCCTGACCCACCAGATGACCTGTTATACAGAACAGAATATTCATCCTTTGCTTTGGTCCTTCATTTGAGCACTGGACCGCTTGGGCTTAAGGGGTTAATTGTATTATTTACATTCATTAGTCCTCTATCATTAGCCTAGTTTAGCCTGGCTTAGCTATAACTAGCTTAGTTTAGCCACATAGCCCTACCTGGGATTAAAATGTGGGTATTCCCTCGCCAGGGATATCTCCCCCTGCAAAGACTACTGTGGACATCTACAGATGATTGCCGTAATTAAGACAAAGATATTTCAACTGGAAGAGAAGGAAATGACAATACCATGGTGAGGACAGTGATGTACCTGAACGCGTTCAATGAACGATCGTTCATGAACGGGTTCGTATTTTGGGCGAACGTGAACTGAACGTACTGTACTTTAAGTATATTTAGATTATTATACTTAATAAAGATCATTCAAGCAGCACATTTTTCCTCATGTTTTTGAAAATATATACTGTAGAGATGAAAGCTGCAGCTGCTACTAGTGTGGACTGAATGGGCGGCAGCAAAGCGTTATGGAAATGCCAGTATTCTGATTGCTCTCTGTGGTTCTATATGGGTTGTGGCAATACATTTGACAAATAATAGCTCGCACCAACGTATATTGAAAAAAGAACTATAAACTATAAATTAGTTCATTTTTGAAACCATGAACTTTAGTTAAAAATTTTCAATTATGAACTATGAACTGAACTAGTTCATTTTAAAATGTGTGAACTGTGAACTGAACTAGTTCATGTAGAAAGTGAACTTTGCCAACACTGGGTGAGGATGTCACTTGTAAAGCCAGGCTCTCAACAAACTGACAATGCTAAACTAAGACTAGCCCCAGATACAGAGGAAATCTGCTGGAATATACCGGAGAAACAAAATAACAGAAACAAAAATAACTTTTGGAATAAGCGTGGAGTAAGACTAAAAAAGAAAACCATCCCCAACAAAACAGATGCACCCAAAGAAACAGAGAGTGCTAATGACTGACCTTTACTACCATCTAACCCTAGCCGACAATGTCTACCCCTGTGACCAATAAAAACCAACCGTGGACTGTTGCAACTAACACGGTAAGGACAAATAATTCCCCCAACCACTGATGACTCTACAGCTGGAAGACAAATTCCTATCACTACTACACAAGTCTGCATCACAATCGGTGGACCTGCCTCGCATGTCAGCCCCATGCCACTCAAATAGAACAAGACACAGAGGATGTGCACAGGACAGAGTGCCGCAACAACAGTGGGATAGCAATCTCACAAATGGTACCACTGAGCCAATAATGCTAATTGTTAGGTGATTCTACTGTAACAAATATCAATATTCCATAATTACAGTGTGCCCACAAAACTGAACAAGATAGAGGAAATGATATATCAAGGAACAGACAGAAACACTAAAAAGGGACTTCACTGAACTGTTAAAATTGCTAGTCACCGGGCGGTCAGGTGGCGTAACGGAGATTGCGTTCGTCACCAAACCCCGGAGCGGCTAGATTCGCCTGTTCGAATCCAGCTCACAGCTCCGGGGTTGTCACCAGCTTGGCTGGCCGTCCACACTAATACAATTGGCAGTATTAGAGGGTGGGAGAAGCTGGCGGGGTGGGTCCGGGTCGTTGTAAACAGCGACTCCTACAGTTCGGTCGGGGTGCCTGCTAAGCGAGGATAGGACTTGAGTGGGATAGTGTGATCCTTCCACACGCTATGCCCTCTCAATGAGAATCCGCGCTGCCAGGTGAAAAAAAGCGGTTGATTGACTGGACGTGTGTCGGAGGAAGCACGTGATAGCCTCCACTCTCCCAGACCGACTGTGGGGGGTAAGTGCGCAGCGACCAGGAAGTGGATTGGGAATTGGCATAACGACTAACATTGGGATGGGAGAAAATCGGAGGAAAATGGAGGGGGGAAAAGATTAAAAAAAATAAATAAAAATGCTAGTCACCAAAGATTTTGAATCATTCATCAGTGGCCCGCTCCCATCAACCAGGCCAGGAATTAAGCATTTTAGCAGAGTATTCAGACTGAACAGATGGCTTTCAATGCTTGCCAACACAAAGTGAACTTTATTGACAACTTCAATCTGTTCCTTTTCAGAAAGAATGGATTACATTCAGGCATGCGTTCTTCATGGGACGGGGTTGCTCCGTGCAACCCCAGATAAGTACTCGCTATTTGCATATCAATAGCGCCGGTCGTCAGGTGTGTTAAATACGTTCTCAGATACATTCACACCTAACTTGTTGTGAATGACATGTGTTAAATTCCATTCGTAGAGGCAATTAGGCACTGTCTTTAGTCTGTGCTCAAGTGAGGCCAGGGGACATTAAATGCGCATTCGCGGGAGCGCGCGCACGCGCCGGGAGCGCGCGTGCACGTGGTGCCATTAGATGCGTGCAACCCCAGATGATTTCAATAACGCACCACTGATTACATTGCCCCACCTCCAAGATTATATCCCCCATCAACAGGGAATGTAGACTGCCCCCAAAGCCCCACACCATGCCCCCACCTTCAGACCCTACCAAACCAGCCCATGACTCCAGTTTACAAAATCTCCCTCCCCCATCGCCTGATGTGGACTTCAACCCACAAACCCCAAATGACAATGTACCTCATTCACTAAGATTCCTCGTAAATAACCTTATAAGAAGTTTGTAAGAGGAAACCTACAATAGTCCTCCGGATACCTGAACGCATGGAGAGGTGCTCGTAAATTGCCAAAATTATCATAATTAGCTAAGCATTGCACTTTGAGTTGTGCTTAGCCCTGTGAGGACGGTGTGCACAGGACCGAGTCCACAGGCAACGTGAAAGCAATTTGCGACTCATCAAAATGAGATTTGATTAGATTCAAATGTATTATCATTAAACAGCACAAGTACAATACAACAAAAATAAGTTTGGCATCTAACCAGAGTGCAAAGGGAACAGTAAAGTGCAATATTAACATACAATGCACACAGGTGATTAAACTGGATATAAAATATATAAATTATACTGAGTAATAATGCTCATCAGATGCATGTAGAGTTGTAGTATTATGTACAGTGATACAGGTATAAAGTATCAGTCATACTGTAGAACATGATATCTTAGCGTGACATCTTATTTAGTAGTGTCAATACGGGTACAAGGCAAGCCTCTGCTCCCCTCCCTCCCCCCTCCCTCACTGCCTGCCTCCAGGACATAAAAACATGGATGACCACCAACTTCCTCCAACTCAACAGCAAGAAGACCGAATTAATAGTTGTAGCTTCCCCAGCCCTCCTCCAAAATATCGACCGCCTTGTTCTCTCCGTGGATGGCTACTCCATCTGCCCCTCTACGGAGGTAAGGAAACTGGGCATAATACTGGACTCAACCCTCTCATTTCACCCTCACGTCAAGTCTGTCACCAGGTCCTTGCCTCATTATTATTATTATTTATCTTTTCCTATATTTCTTTTTATATATATATATATTCATATTTTACCCCCCTGCCTTTATATAGCTTTTCTCTCTTGTAAAGTGTCCTTGAGTCTGAGAAAGGCGCTTCTCTCTATAAATTCTATCTATTATTATTATTATTATTATTATTATTATTATTATTATTATTATTATTATTATTATTATTATTACAGGGCCACCCAGAAAAAGCCGAAAAAGCTGAAAAAGCAGTCTGATGCTGCGCTTGGCTCTCAAGGCCACCTCCTGCTCCGTCTGGGGGTTTGTGTTCATGAACCAGGGGGGCAGCGCATATCCGCAATCTCCTAATAAAACAAGTCATTAGAATAATAGTAGCCTAATGTTGCTGGAATGATTCATTACGCACGTATACAGTACGTACATATTAGCCATGTGTCTCTAGCATCTCCTTGCTCGAGGTGCACACCCAAGTTCAAGTTTCAAGTTTCTTTAATAGTTGTCATACAGAAGTACAGAATACTTTCATACAAAATGCTTCTTACTGTTACGCTCCAGAGACTGTGCTAGACAAGATAGTATCAAATAACATAGTATAGCATGTAAATTAGAAGTAGAAAATGAGGTCACAGTGTTCAGTATAGACATATGTACAATGTTCGATGCAGAATAGACGTAACTGAGTTACCATATAATATACAATATTATGCAGTGTACTAATGTACAATACTATATAGTGCAAAGCAGAAATGGGATGAGGTACAATTTAGGTACAATTTACAGTAAGGTGTACGAGTTGTAGTGCAATCCTTCATCAATAAATATAAAGTGTGGGGAGTGGGTGCTACAGTGTGTTTGTTTAAAGTGAGTGTGTGCTATAAAGTGTGGGGAGTGGGTGCTACAGTGTGTTTGTTTAAAGTGAGTGTGTGCGTGTGGATGTGTGTGCTATGTGCGTTTGATGGTTGTTGTTGTTGTGTAGTGTTCATTGTTCGTTGAGCAGCCTGATGGCCTGGGGATAGAAGCTTCTTCTGAGTCTTTCTGTGCTCGCCTTGAGACTCCGGTATCGCTTGCCTGACCGCAGCAGTTCAAAGAGGCAGTTGTTCGGGTGACTGGAGTCTTTAATGATTCTCTTAGCCTTGCCCCTGCACCGCTTGTTGTAAATATTCTGGAGGGTGGGGAGCCCCGCTCCAATTGTGCGTTCGGCTGAACGTGTCACTCTTTGTAGTCTGCTTCGGTCTTGTGCAGTGCTATTCCCAAACCAGGAGGTGATGTTGCCAGTCAGGATGCTCTCTATTGTACATGAGTAGAAGTTCTTAAGGATCTTCTGACTGACTTGGAACTTCCTTAGGCGCCTGATGAAGTAGAGGCGATGTCGTGCCTTCTTCACAACACTGTCAATGTGTGTGGTCCATGTCAAGTCCTCGGATATGTAGGCTCCGAGGTACTTAAAGCTGTTGACTCTCTCAACCGGTGCCCCGTCGATGCTGAGGGGGCTGTAGTCCTTGACCCCCGACCTCCTGAAGTCCACAATCATCTCCTTTGTTTTGCTGACGTTCAGGGAGAGGCTGTTTTCCTGGCACCATCCCGCCAGGACCTTGACCCACAGATCTGTTCTGTAAGATGTAGGAGTCATGTACTGTACACCTCCTGGGAAGCGTGAGACCACGTAGAGCAGGTGGTTCTGGGCATTGCAGATGCTTTGATGGAGTGGTATTGTTTTCTGTTGAGATATGGAAATTATATGGAATCTGGGGAAGGTGCCCAAGGTGGACAGTACCTGGACGTGTGGTGGCCCAGGCTTTGAGCGTCTGGTCCGGCTCCTCAGTGGACGATCAGCGATATCTTCCAGCAGCAATAGATATGGCATATTGTGTGTGTGTGTGTGTGTGTGTGTGTGTGTGTGTGTGTGTGTGTGTGTGTGTGTGTGTGTGTGTGTGTGTGTGTGTGTGTGTATGTGTGTGTGTATGTGTGTGTGTGTGTGTGTGTGTGTGTGTGTGTGTGTGTGTGTGTGTGTGTGTGTGTGTGTGTGTGCTCAGCGCAGCTGCCCAGGAGCGATCCATATGTATCCTCATCAAGGCGCCTGCATCAGGCTGCTGCATCGTTAATAAACTTCGAACTTTGAAACTTCAAAAATCTAATTATATGGAATTTGTTGAACTTATCCTTTGTGTCTGTTGTCATTTGTGTGGGTTCAACTTGTGAACAGTACAATGCACAGTGGAATGTTTCTCCACTGGCTCTTACGATGTGAACGCTAAACAATGTAAGAAATAAATAAAACCAACAATAAATAATAACAATAGAGAACAAGACGGTATATGGAATGAATAGTCTATTCCACTATAGCTATATCCGCGCGATTGGGTTTAGTTCTTATTTATTTATTCACTGTCATTTGCAGTGTTTGAGTAGTGCTCACAATGCCTAATTGAGTCATGACTAAATGAAAAACGTACTTGTTAATGATACAAATATTGTCATAATTATTATTATTATAATCATTTTAATCTGAGGAGGTCTTTAGAATTGATGTGAACGCAATCACCAATGATTTCTCTCAAATGAAGCCATTAAGAACACGGGCGCACACCAGCCTTTCCTCGCATGTAAATCCTGATCTTAGCTACGAGTGAATCCCGAAGAAGGAACCGTTCGAGAATTTCAAAATCGGGACGAAAGACTTGTAAATGGAGTTACGATGTAATTTGCTTGTAACTTTTCCCGTAAATCCATTCGTGAATGAGGACCGATAATCACACCACCCCCAAAACCACAAAAACAACACACACAACATTAGTCAAGCTACTAAACTGTGATTAATTAATTGTAAATGACAGCTATTCTATTGTTGTTTATGGTGCTATTTTAATGCATCCTGCCACTTTGCACTCTAAAAATGTATCTCTTCACATTAGCCTATTAGTACCATCTGTCACTTTATAAAATTTAAAATAAATAAAAATAAAAACCGTGTAATATACAATGGAACTAAAGTCATCAAAATGGACAGAAAATAAAGTAACTTCATACTTTGTTTTATGACCATCTAACGGGGAAGACTATGTGATTCAATATTTGTATTGTTATTACCTGCATTGCTTTTACCCTTTTTCTTATTCTCTGTATTGCTTTTATTCTGTCTATTGTATGCTCATGTCTTGGGTTGCAATTCTTATATGAAAGGTGCTATACAAATAAGGTTTATTATTATTATTATTATTATTATTATTATTATTATTATTATTTGCTGAACAGTTTACAGCAGTACACTTTGTACAGTCGTTGTTGTTTTTCTTTTAACAGGTGCTTTATAAATAACTTAAACTTGACCTCATAAGATTTAATTTATTATTTATTATTGTCCTGTTGTATTATCTCTGCACTGTTCCTGTTCCATTATTGATGGTTATTTATATTTCACATTGTCACATGGATATAGTCAAGTTAGACCGCGCTCACAAGTTCTCACACTGGGTGCTGTAATCCCATAAAGTTCAGTATATCAAAAAGCAGGGTAGCCGGACCAGCACTCACATGGATCCATTCCTCACAGACACATCTGTTTCTGCCCTGATGAGGGTAATAATTTAAGCATTTCCTTAGTATCGCCTACGCACTATTCAATTTACAAATCAGGAACTTTACAAATGTGGGTCACCGCTCAACCAGTCCGGGCTGAATTTTAGGAGACGGCGGACAATAACACATGCTATCCCTCCCAGTCCTAGATTTTTTTAGGCACCTCTGTTGTTTCCCTGATGAAAGCTACTATAGACATGTTGAGACACGTTGGTTCAGGGGCGGACCTAGCACATTTGGCGCCCTAGGCGAGATTCACCACGAGGCGAGATAATTTTTTTTTTATGGCTTTTGCCTCTTCATAGTTCTCTAACGTTAGTCTTTCTTTCCTCAACGCTCAATTCTATAAACACTTTACCCATCAATGCACAGCGCTCTAGCATGTTCTGACTGTGAACACTTAAAGCTGAGGCTCAGACCGACCGACCGTTTTAGATTTTTGGCTCATTTTCCCTTATGTTAGAATTTTTTTATGTAAAAATAATGGTTGCAGATATAGAGGGGGGCGCCAAAACTGCACAGAGAAAAAAAAATTAAAAATTGAAAATTAAAAAAAAAAAGTTAAAAAAAAAGTTTTTTTGGCGCCCCCCTCTGGGTGGCGCTCTAGGCGACCGCCTATATCGCCTGTAGGAAGGTCCGCCCCTGCGTTGGTTTCAACATAATGAAATACACGTAATAAAAAGTGTTTCCTTTGTGTCGCCTGCTCACGGTGAATCATACAAATCAATGTCACCACTCACCCAGTCCGGGCGGGATCTCGGGACATGGCGGCAGCGGCTTGGGCGAAGGCTCCGACCTCCCGCTCCCGAACTGCTCTCCCGTGGCCAGGGAGGTGGCCGACGTGGTATTGGGCCTGGACAGGTTGTAATAATAATAATGGTGTCCTCCGCTGCCGTTGTTCCTGGACCCATTGCGGCCGTTGTTGTTGAAGCGGCTGAAGAGGTCGAAGCGCTGGGAGTAGACGTCCAGGTAGAGGACCATCATGATGATGAAGTGAAGCAGGCAGAGCACCAGCACGGCTTTACAGATCCGCTCCAGGGTACGGCCCAACATCAGCCGGGTCATGGCCGATGATGAGCGGCAATCTGCGCCGACGATGGCCAGCCGCGACAGAGCCAGGCGGTACCGAGGCGGCGGCGGCGGCAGCGGCAGCTAGGAGCTCATACAGACAGTCATTCAGACAGACGTCAAGTCGGTTTGTTGGTTTACTCCCGTTACTGAGGGCATGAGGTCATCTGGAGAGTCAATCAAGGGCGTCTTTGGACATCCGAATGGTCAGTCAGCAAGACGGCATAGTCCACTTCTGAATGTTGAGGCGGGACTAAGGGGCATGTGCTTATTGTGACAATTGGCAGCCTGATCTCTGCGTCTAGGAGGTCATATCCGAGCAATCAGTGGATATCGAACTGTCAGACGTGGAGTAATTCAAGCAACAAATAGAAGGAATGCAGTAACTGTGCTCGTCTGCTGCTACTGAGGGCTCATCCGGATAGTCCGACTATCTAGGCCACTTCTGGACATTTGTTGGATTGAAGAGATCATTCAACCAGAGAAACTACTATCTGAAGATATCTGAATATCAGACTTCCATGGGGAGCATGAGGTGTGGGATCAACAGAAAGTGAGGGACTGCGGTAACTTAGTGTTTCTAGTGGGTCTATTTCTCCATATGACATAGTAATTTCCGACCATGGAGGTTATATTATTTCATGTATTCTACTTATCTGATTCTACTCTGTTCCTTTGCAGTAGAACCCCAGAGCAGGCATACAGTTAGTACATCAATCTCCCACTTCCAAAGGTAATCTCTGAAGTTTGTCTTTTCAAGCCTTTTTTTCCCTTCTTTTTTTACTATGGATATGACATAAAGTGATCTGGACAATGAGCTAGTTGGCTGTCACGGGTTCCGCTTGAGAAGCAGTCATCCGATCAGACAGTGGAGCTCCTGCGATAGGTGGGGTGAGTCATTCGGTCCCTCTGTCCCAGGTCCTTTGTGTTAGTCGGTCAGTTACTTGCTCCCTCTTGGATGAAAGCTCACTCAGGCACCTAGGAGAGGAGATAAAGGGGAAAGGAGGAGTATCAAATCGATTAGAACAGGGGTATCGTCTGTGTGACTCACAAGGCTGAGGCACAGACCATGCACTTAAAAGGTCACGGGTTTGAATACAGCTCATGTTCCGCTCAGTTAGTTGCAAGTCATCTCCTCTTTCACGCACCCATTTATTTCCTTTTCTTTTCTTCCTCCACTGTACAGTTTCTGATAAAGCCGTAATCTCATGGATTAATTAAAATTAAATCCGATTTAAATTGTGAGATTTAGTATTTACAACCGTTGAGCGACAAAAACAGACATTTGGATGGAAAGCCTATTTAATCTCCAAAGAAAAAACATTTAATTTAATCTGCCACTGAGACTGTAACACGGCGAGAAGCCTTTCATTTGGCAAGCGTGTCTCATCTATTAGCGTTCTGGCATCTTTCAATGTTTTATGCATATGGAAATAAATAACAGCAAACCAATTCAACAGTAGACATGGAAGGGTTTTATATTGCACAGTCACAGCTGTAAAACACTCACAGTGTGTTTCATTAGGAAGCAGACATCATGTATTGGCAAAGAACATCACACACATTTTAGTATTGCTGTGGTTAGCCTGACATGTCAGACCCATGGTATTATGCAAGCTAGCTCTGGGTCTGGAGAAATAAACAAATAGCTTGCCGGTGAAAATGGTCACCAATGAAGTCAATTTGACTTACCCTGGTGATGTGTTTTTTTTTGTCTCTCATGCTGGCACTGTGATTACATTTATGAATAAGGAAAATAAAATGTCTCCATTTATCTGTGTTGCCATGGCAACGGGCTGTCAGTGTGCACTCAGGGGGCTTTATGTTAAGTTGAGAGAGCTTTGCCTTGCTAGTAAAAATCCTATTTTTCCTGTTTCAGGACCATGGTCAGTCAAATTGACTTTATTGATAACCATTTGCGCAGGCAAGCTATTTGTTTATTTCTCAATGTGCTGCTTTCATACCCAATGAAGAGGAGCTAGCATGCGTACGTTCCATCGTGGGTCTGACGTGTCTATGCTGTGGTCTGGTCCAGTGTACAGAAGCTCAGTGGGTTGAGCAAGGCATTAACTATACAAGGATTAGGGGTTCCATTCCCTGTGTAGCTCAGTGGGTAAAACATGGCAATAACATTGGCACGGTTAGAGGTTCCTTTCGTTATGTAGCTCAGTTGGTAGAAAAAGGCACTAACACTGCCATGGTTGGGGGTTCCATTTCCTGAGGTGCCTCCCATATAAATTAAACTGAACATCATCATTCATATCTTTCTTTTTGCCTGGAAGTTGTTGTGAATGAGACTTTGCTCTTAATTGGTGGACTTGGTTAAATAATGTCAGAACAGACACTTTGCTGATTTATTCTAATGAATGTGTATAATCTCACATATGCCCCCAAAACTGTAAACAGACACAAGGATAAGGATATTTTTAGGATTTAAAATCACAACAAAGCACCATCTCCAAATATCCACAGAACTATGAACCAGCTAATTCATGTTTTTTTTTAAGTATTTTCCTACATAAATAACATGACTAATGTACAGCATCTTGAAAGGCAAACCAAGCTGACATGTCACGTACATTTAGAAGCTGTAAAGCTGACATGTCAAGAACATTTACAAACTGTAAAGCTGACATGTCAAGTACATTTACAAGTCAAGTGATTTAAAAAGCACTGATGAGATGGAATGGTAGGAATACACTGCAAGTAGGAGAGAAAGACTGTGAGTGGCGAGATGGGAGACAAAAAATAAAGAGAGACAGAGATAAACATAGAGAGAGGGAGAGAAATAGAGAGAGGGGGAGAAAGAGAGGAGGAGAGAGAAAGAGAAAGAGAGAGTGAGAAAGACTGCGAGGAGAGAGATGGGAGAGAGAGAGACAGAGATATATGATAGACACAGAGAGAAACAAAGAGAAAGAAAGAAAGAAAGAAAGAAAGAAAGAAAGAAAGAAAGAAAGAAAGAAAGAAAGAAAGAAAGAAAGAAAGAAAGAAAGAAAGAAAGAAAGAAAGAAAGAAAGAGTGACTCAGAGGGGGCAGAGGAAAGTCAGAGAGAGAAACAGAGAAAGAGGGGGAGATAGAAAGATAAAGAAATTGTCACATTTATGGGGGAGTATATGTTACACTTTTTGTGTAGCAAGGTTTGATTGATTGATTGAAAATGTTATTAACAGATTGCAGAATGGGTACAATACAGTACAGCTCAATACACACAATTGTTAAGGGGATGCAGACCAGGGAAAGACTTTCGTCTTGTTTACATCAGGGTCCCCCATTTTCAATTCATCATAACATATATGACATACATGACCTACAGATAGACAGTACTGCTACATCTATACATTTATGACATACCAGATTTACAAATACAGTACTGTTTGTGATACAAAAAGAGTAAAAAAATAAAAGAGAAGAGAGTATATACATTTGATGAAGAAACTGTACATCGTAGGAGGTGGGGTGGGGGGGGGGGGTAGGTGGGGTGGGGACTGTACATTGGAGGTGGTTGGGTGGGTGGGGTGTGGGGCGATGGGTAGGCGGGGGGGGGGTAACTGTCCATTGGATTATTGACAAAACCTTACTAGGTCCAAGAAGAGGGTCTCGTGTATTACTGGGTTAGGACATTTACTGTACATTGGAGGGGGGGTTGGGTTAGGGTATTTACAGGGGCCAGTTTCGAATTGCAATCTCCCGTAGGTGCTCCTTGAGAGTGTTTTTAAAAGTGGGTAGTGATTCACATTCCTTTACAGCTGTGGGTAGGGCATTCCACATTGATGTGTCATAATTGCGAAACGTGTTTTGTTTAGTCCCTTTAGGTGAGTGAGTGTGTTAAGTCAACCATGCAAAAATAAAGGTTGAAGCTCAAATGAGAAATCCTCTCACTCTGACTGGAGTCCAGGCTCGTTAGAATACCGCCTACTCCTGTCATGTGGAGACCCTTCGGAATAGAACTCATGACCCACTGAACCAACCCATCATTTAAAGGGAAAATCCACCCAAAAACTAAATTTACATTGTGCTATTACAGTGATCTACAGTTCAGTCAATAATAATATCTATAAACATAGAAAACCGTCTCCCTAAACTGGAAATCAGAGCGTCAAGGATTTGCAATGTCATCAAGTGACACTTTTTCGGTCCATTGATAATGACTTAGTGACTGACTTTGAAGGCTCATTGAATTTGTTTGAGATATAACGTCCAAATTACTTTTATTAAACCGACATACAGTAGTACAATTTTACACTTACTGTATATTTTTACTGTATATGTTATATTAGAATGTAACATAGGAAATGTATATCCCGGAACGTATTTTATTCTTTATTCTTAGGCTTATTTTTTATTCTTATTCGTGACTTTTGTTTTGTCTACCTTACATGTTTACTGTTTACTGTGAGCGATTTTTTTGTGCCAAATTTCCCTTGGGATGAATAAAGTATTTCTATTCTATTCTATTCTATTCTATTAGGTCAGCTGTAGGGCTTATAGCTCTGAATCAGAAAATCTACCCATATCCCAGTAAAATCACTGTGGCTACCGACACAGTGTCCTAGAAGTTTGTCACTGTGTCTTAGACACAATAAACAGTGTCCTAACCCTTTATTATTCCCTGTGGGGAAATGATTCCTCTGCATTTGACCCATCCTAACCACTTAGGAGCAGCGGGCAGCCACAGACAAGCGCCCAGGGACCAACCTCGGTTGTAATGCCAGTACCTTGGTCAAGGGCATAGGCAGGAGTGTACAGTACTTCACATTCATGTCTTCTGCTGGTGCTCTTTATGACATCATCACTAGAGTCTTGTCTCTCTGGCATTTGGCTTAACAAATCCAACCTGAGATCCAGTATAGTATTATTATAGAAATAACATGTAAATTCTATTTCAGGGTGGAATTTTTCTTTAAAAGGGCACATATTACCCCGCATTTCACTGTATGCCCTGGTATGTATGTGACAAATAAACGTATAGAATCTTGAATCTTGATATTATGTACTGTATGCCAAGATGGCGGCACATGCACAACGCAAGGCTCAGCGTCTCTCCAGTTTTTGCAAATGAGTGGTAATATACCAATTTTTTTTTTTTTTTTTAAGTATGCTCACCCAGAACAGTCTTGCTTTCATATCGTACACCAACAATATCTTTTGGACGTTGGATTACAACGGTCTGACAATGTTATCGGTGATCTTCAGCTCATCAACGAGATCGCTTGGTCACCGGGGAATAATCAAAGCGAGCCAGCATAAGAGGGGTACGCGCTGAGGACTGAGAGCTAAGCTAAAGCCCCTCACCGCCTATAGCTTTCCAGCATATTCCTCGCCAACGTGCAGACTCTGGCGAACAAATTGGATGAACTGCAGCTGTGGATCATCAAACATAAATGGACTGCAACGTCATGACTTTCACATATGCCTAATCCTGGTTTAATAGCGGGATTCATGACAGTGTTATTGGGCTACCAGGTGTACTCTCTACAGCAGTGATTCCCAACCTGGGGTCCGCGGACCCCCTGGGGGTCCGCCAGGGGGCGCAGGGGGTCTGCCAGACCACAGATGATTTGAGTTTTTTTCTTTTCTTTTTTTTTCTTTCGGAGAAATATTTAATTAGCATATTTTTATCATCAGAAGCATGAATAGTCTCTCCACTACAATAAAAAATAAAGATAAATAAATAAACATCTAGACATGATTTTTGAACGTTAACAGTAGGCTACCGGGTAGCCGCTAAAACGCGAATCAGTTGACTGTATCACTTTCCGTAGCTAGCCTAGCACACTAGTTAACTTTCTCGGCTCGTCTGCAGTCAGCCGCCAGAGGCGAAAATGTGTGACAAACGAAAAGGAGATGACGGCAGCTCATTTGCAAAAAAAGTTAGGACCTACAGCAATCGCGAAAATTACATCACCATGGGCTTCACTGAGGGACCAGACAAACGACCTGAGTGTGTGATTTGTGGAGAAAAGTTGGCAAACTCGAGCCTGAAGCCCAGCAAGCTGAAAAGACATCAGGCGTCTAAGCACCCAGAAACCGTTGGAAAGGATCCGGACTTTTTTCGGAGGAAAGAACAGTCTCTCAAGGCGAACAAGCCCGTTGATGTTAGAGTAGCGTGGAGCAGGGGTGGCAGTGATTTACAGAAGGCTACCGAAGCCTCCTTTGAGTGTTCGCTTTTAATTGCAAAAGCAAATAAACCGCACAATATTGGCGAGCAGCTCATCAAACCAGCCTGCATCAAAATGGTTTAGAAACTGTGTGGCCCACAGGTGGCGGATAAACTAAAATCAGTACCACTCTCGAACAATGTAGTGAAAGACCGAATTGATAAGATGTCAAGTGATTGCGAGCAGCAGCTGTCAGAAAAGCTTAGAAAGGGTCCATTTGCCATATAACTTGATGAAACTACAACTGTCGCAGACGAGGCTGTGCTCATCGTTTATGTGCAGTATATCGAAAATGAGGATCTGAAGCAGGACATTCTCATGTCAGTCAACCTTACTACCACCACTCGAGGTGAGGATATTTTTACTGCAGTGGATTCTTACTTCATTCAACATACAGATGAATCTTTTCAGAATCGGGTCCCTTCTGCCACTCCAATGTCACTTCGATGTCAGTTTAGAACTAGCACTAGGTGTTAATTTTCTGCAGTAAACAAAGCGAGGGTACTTAAATTAAGTGCTTAAGTTAATTTTCTGCAGTAAACAAAGCGAGGGTATTTAACTTAAGTGCTTCCCCAGGGAGGGGGTCGGGGGCTACTGCCCTCAGACCCTCAAGATAATTTTTATATGGGCACTCTGACTTGGGCTACTGTACCATATATTAGTGTTGCAATGCATGATAAATAAACAGTGAAAAAAGCTAAGAAATTGGATGGGGCTGGGACATTTGGGACGAATAAAAATGTAAGATGAAAATCTTTCCAGCCTGTGGCAGGCAGTGGAGGTGTGAAATCCAGAACAATAGGAGTCACAAAGTGGAGTGGTGGAGTAGTGGTAGAGTAGCAGTAAAAGCTGGACTTCTAAGGGCTTCTACTGTAAATGCAAACCGTTCACCATTAGGGCCTGATTTGAGAGGATAAATACAGGATTTGAATATTGGCCAACATTTTGAAATACATATGGTGCAAGATGAGATTTGTTGATTGAAGGCACAAGTCAAAGAAGCATAGTGGGTCTAATTATGATGCATATGCCTGTGTATAAGCAGTTTGTTATTAAAATGACAAAAAAAAGTATTAAAATGACAAAAAAAGTATTAAAATGACAAAAAAAATTGTATTTTATGGTATTTTATTAGGAGGGGGGTCCAGGAATTTCATCAGAGATGTTTGGGGGTCCCTGGGGGAAAATTTTTTGGGAACCCCTGCTCTACAGGGTGGACAGAACAGCTGATGGCTCCAGAAAACCAGAGGTGGATGTTTGTGCATTTATGTAAATACAAACAATACCACCATTGTGAGTCACTGCTAACATGGAATATATCAATATATCAAGTGTTGACCTTTCTACCAGAACAGAGATGTTACAGCTACCATTGTGAATGCAGCCTATACCTCCTGGAGGCCTGATGCTAATGCAGCCTATACCTCCTGGAGGCCTGATGCTAATGCAGCCTATACCTCCTGGAGGCCTGATGCTAATGCAGCCTATACCTCCTGGAGGCCTGATGCTAATGCAGCCTATACCTCCTGGAGGCCTGATGCTAATGCAGCCTATACCTCCTGGAGGCCTGATGCTAATGCAGCCTATACCTCCTGGAGGCCTGATGCTAATGCAGCCTATACCTCCTGGAGGCCTGATGCTAATGCAGCCTATACCTCCTGGAGGTCTGATGCTAATGCAGCCTATACCTCCTGGAGGCCTGATGCTAATGCAGCCTATACCTCCTGGAGGCCTGATGCTAATGCAGCCTATACCTCCTGGAGTCCTGATGCTAATGCCAAGCTAGCAATGAAGGAACTGAACTCACACCCAGAGGAAGCCTTTATTATTGCAGGATATTTTAAGAATGTGCTCCCCAAATTCCACCAACATGGAGACAAAACACTAGACTAGACCAGAAGACCATGTTTACTCCAACATAATAGATGCATACAAAGCTGCCATTCTACCTAAGTACATCCCACTCATCAAACATGTGTTGCCCTCAGTTAGAACAGTGAAAATATGGCCTGAGGGGGCAGACTCTGAGCTGCAGCACAGTTTGCAACACACGGACTGGAGTATGTTTGACACCCTGTCCACCCTGGACTCCCATACTGACATTGGTCCTCATTCTCGAACGGACATATGTGAAAGTTACCAAGGAATTCCGTCGCAACTCGATTTAGCAACTTCAGAATGTTACCTTTCAAAAGAGACCAGACTCATGCATGTGCTATAAGTATGGGCGGTCGGGTGGCGTAGCGGAGATTGCGCTCGTCACCAATGCAAGAGGCTGCAGTCTCAACTCCCGGAGTCAGCATTGCCCTGCGGCTTGGGCCGGTCGTCATACTAACTCGTTTGGCTGAGTTAGGGGGGGGGGAAGTCGTGGGTGGTAATCTGGCGTTGTGGACAGCGAAAGGCAGGAAATGGTGAAGGCAGCGTGACCTCCCACGCGTTACACTTCACCAATGAAAGTCCTCGCTGCCAGGTGAAAAGAGAGCCACTGGCTGACTCCACATGTGTCGGAGGAAGCATGTGATGGACTTCAGGGTTCCCTTGTACCGACCAGTAGGAGGAACATGCGCACAACAACCAGGTAGGGGAGGGGGGGAATTGGCATAGTGACTGAATTGGGATGGGGAGAAAAATAGAAAATCAGCCGGAGAAAAAGAGGATAAAAATAATTATAAAAATAAAGTATAAAGCTAAGCTTTGTAAAAAAGGTATGCTAATCGCTTACATTTTCTACAAAACGGGGGGTGGGGGGGGGGGGGGGGGTAAGCTTAAGGGGTTTAGAATTAGTGACGTTTTTCATTCATGGGAGCCCAGCTGCGAAGATTTTGGCCACTTACGGAGACCGTTTCAAATGTGTTAGTACAAACGTTTTACCAAGATATTTACCAAGATATTTACATGTTCGAGAATGAGGACCATTGACTCCTAAACCTCCTCCATTGTGGACTACATCAACTCCAACTCCAACATTGACAGAGAACAGAGATGTCCGTACACTACTAAAGGCACGTGACACCACTTTTAAATCTGGTGACACGCTAACCTGAATAGTGGAATCAAGCAGGCCAAGCACAGACACAAGCTAAGGGTTGAAGAGCACTTCAACAACTCTGACCCCCGATGCATGTGGAAGGGCAGGCCTATAAACCCACCAACAGCTCTCAATCACTGACCCCATCTCTCCCTGATGAGCTCAATTACCTTTATGCCCACTTTGACAGGGCAGATGTATGCACCACACTGAGGATAGACACTCTTACTCTTCACCCACAACTGTACTCCTATACATGGCACCAACACCATTATCAACTTTGCAGATGACACAACGGTGGTGGGTCTCATCAAAAACAACGATGAGTCTGCCTACAGGAAAGAGGTCCAGCACCTGGCGGCGTGGTGCACTGACAACAACCTGGCCCTCAACACCAAGGAAACCAAGGAGCTCATTGTGGACATCAGGGAGACTAGAGCCAGCGCATGCACCACATACATATCAATGGAACGGAGGTCAAGTGTGTCTCCAGCTTCAAATTCCTGGGAGTCCACATCTCCAAGGACCTCTCTTGGACTCTCAACACCTTGTCATTGGTCAAGAAGGCTCATCAGTGCCTCTTCTTCCTGAGAAGACTAAGGAAAGCCGACCTGTCTCCTCAGATTCTGATGAACATTTACCAGAGTGCCATAGAAAGCATACTCATCAACTGCATCACAGTCTGGTACGGCAACTGCCCTGCCTCAGACCGCCCAACACATCACCTGTACATAACTCCCTGCAATTGAGTCTATTCATCACAAACGGTGTCTGAGGAAGGCATTGTCACCTCTCATCCCAAATATGGACTGTTCGCCCTCCTCCCCTCCGGGAGGCGCTACAGGAACTTCTGTCAAGCTCCAAGTCAAGCAGACGCGTGATTTCTTTCCGTACCCTCTGTTTGCGAAGACGGTCTCTGATTGGCTAGGCTGCGTACAGCGAACAAGAAAAGACCCTCTCTGACTGGTTTAGCTCCGAAGGGTCTCTTCCGCCTTGTACTCTCTGCTTCGAAGTGGTTATGCTTAGACATTCTTTCAAAGTGGTTATGCTTAGGCATTCTTTCAAAGTGGTTATGCTTAGGCATTCTTTCAAAGTGGTTATGCTTAGGCATTCTTTCAAAGTGGTTATGCTTAGGCATTCTTTCGAAGTGGTTATGCTTAGGCATTGTTTCGAAGTGGTTATGCTCAGGCATTCTTTCAAAGTGGTTATGCTTAGGCCCTCTTTCGAAGTGGTTATGCTTAGGCCCTCTTTCGACGTGGTTATGCTTAGAGTTAGGGTTAGGGTTAGCCAATCGGAGAGCGTCTTTTTCTTCTTCGTTGCAATCAAAGAGCGTCTTCGCTCACAGAGGCTATGGAAAGAAATCACGCCAAGCAGACTCAAGAACAGCTTTCCCTCAGCTGTCATCTCCCTGAATAGTGAATACCATACCATATACACTCTGAACTCCATTGCCTATGCCCTAGGATTTTTTACCCATACTGTACAAACTTTGAACTTGATTGATTGATTGATTGATTGAAAACTTTATTAACAGATTGCAGAATGGGTACAGTACAGTACAGCTCAATACATACAATTGTTAAGGGGATGCAGACCAGAGAAAGACTTTCGTCTTGTTTACATCAGGGTCCCCCATTTTCAATTCATCGTAACATATATGACATACATGACATACAGATAGACAGTACTGCTACATCTATACATTTATGACATACCAGATTTGCAATTACAGTACTGTTTGTGATACAAAAAGAGTCAAAAAAAAAGAGTATATACATTTGACGTAGAAACTGTACATTGGATTGGGTAGGTGGGGGTGGGGGGGGGACTGTACATTGGAGGTGGTTGGGTGGGTGGGGGGGGGGGGGGGTTGGGTAGGAGTGGGGGGGGGGGGGTTTGGGTAGGAGGGGTGGGTGGGGGACACTGTACAACTGTACAAACAAAACTGTACATTGGATTATTGACAAGACCATACTTGGTAATTTACTGTACATTGGAGGGGGTTGTGTTCGGACATTTACAGGGGCCAGTTTCGAGTTGCAGTCTCCCTTAGGTGTTTTTTGAGAGTGTTTTTGAAAGTGGGTAGTGATTCACATTCCTTTACAGCTTTGGGTAGGGCGTTCCACATTGATGTGGCATAATTGCGAAATGTGTTTAGTCCCTTGTTTGAGCCGAATCTGAGTTTAACATGATTTGTGGAGCTCCCTCTGGTGTTGTGATCGTGGTATTCACTGACCTTTGGGAAGTATTTTGTCATGTACATGGGTACCTTGGTCGTGTAGTGTATCTTGTAGACCAGGCCCATTGCAAGTTGCTCTACTCTGTCGTCTACTCTAAGCCATCCTAGGTTGTCAAAGTGGGCAGGGGTGAGGTGGGTTCTAGGAGTAAGGTCAAGCAGTAGTCTGACCAGTTTGTTTTGAGATGTTTGTAATTTTGTTTTTAGCGCCTTTGAGGTGCTTTGGTACCATGAGGTGCAAGCATAGTCGTAGTACCCTTGAATGAGTGCTCCTGCTAGAGTCTTCAGGGTATTCTTGTTTACCAGTGAGGAGATCCGGTACAAGAATCGAGTTCTTTGGTTGACTTTTTTTATTACATTGGATGCCATTTTGTCACAGGAAAGATTTGCCTCTAGGATGGAACCCAGGTAGGTAATATCTTCTTTCCTTGTGACAATATTGTCACCCACTGTAACTGAGAAGCCGTCGGTCTTGCTTAGTTTGTTATTTGAACCGAAGAGAATGGACTCTGTTTTGCCCATGTGTAATGATAGTTTGTTATCAGCGAGCCATATGCAGATTTTGCCTAGTTCTGAGCTGAGGGTTTTTTCAACCTGTAACTTGTTCTTGTCAGAGACCAGCAGGGCTGAGTCGTCCGCAAACAGGAACAAGTTGCAGTCACAAGCTGACGACATGTCATTTGCATAAATTAGGAACAGTAGCGGACCTAGTATGCTTCCTTGTGGAACACCACAGCTTACTGTGAGGGGGGGGGGATAGGGTACCGTTTACCTCCACCATCTGCTCTCTCCCCTCCAGGTAGGATTGCATCCAGCTCACTGATAGACTATCAAAACCAATTGCTTTTAGCTTGTCAATCAGAATGGTGTGATTGACAGTGTCGAAGGCCTTTTGTAGGTCCAGCATGACCATGCCGCAGTATTTGCCCGCGTCCACCTCTTGTTTGATGTGGTCGTTTAAATAGAGAAGGCATGTGTCAGTGGAGTGGGATGTTCTGAAGCCAGATTGGAATTCGTAGATTAGATTTTTTTCCGCAAGGTATTTTTCGACCTGTTCGTATAAAAATTTTTCCATGACTTTCGAGATGGAGGTAAGGATAGAAACAGGGCGGTAGTTGCCTGGGTCTAATTTACTGCCTTTTTTGTGCAGAGGGGTCACTCTCGCAATTTTGAAGTCCTTGGGGACGTGTCCCTGTTTTATGGAGAGGTTTATTATGTGTGTGATGACTGGGGTGATGGCGGCTGCTGAGTCTCTGAGGAATTTGGAGGGGATGTTGTCATGGCCAGTGGCCTTGTTGGGTTGGAGGGCGCTCAGTTTTTTGAGTACCTCATCTGTTGTTACCATTTCCAGTTTGAAGTCGTCTTTGTGGACCCCTAGGTTCTTGTAGTATGCTACTATGTGTTCTACCCCATAATGCCCTGAGTGGGAGGGTAGTTTGTTTACCAGTGTTGTGGCTATGTTTGTGAAGAAACTATTTAAGTAATTGGCTACATCCAGCTTTTCTGTGATGAGCGTGTTGTCCGTCTTTATGTTTATGTTTGAGAATCTGGTTTTAAGTTTTTTACTGCAGCCTAGTTGGTTATTGAGTAATTTCCAAAGTTCACATGGTTTGTTTTTGTTTTCCTCGGTTTTGTCATTGATGAATTTTTTTTTTGCTGTTTTGATCATGGAGTTTACATCATTTCTTAGTCTGTTTCTTTCCAGTTTGAGTTCAGTCACGTGGGCTTGGAGTTCACTGCTCGTGCTTATGGTAAGCTTTGCCTGACTTTTACGAAACTCAGAGCATTTTTTTTCTCTGGTTTTCATAGCAGTCAGTATTTCAGCGTGCATCCACGGCTCTGCGCAATCTTTTACCCTGGTGGTTCTTAGGGGGGCCATGTTGTTTAGTATCGTTGAAAATTTGGTTTTGAAGCCAAGCCATGTTTCTTCAACCAGTGTACCATTGAGCTCATCTGACCAGTCCAGACTCTCCAGTTCAAGGTTAAAGGCCTCGCTAGAGTAGGTTTTGAGGTCTCTAGATGTGACTGTTTTGTGACAGCCAGCCTTTTGTTTTAGCTTTTTGCACGTACAGAATATCATATAATGATCACTTAACCCGCATGCTATAACCCCTTTATTGGCAATCTTGGACTTGTCAGAGGTCAGGATGAGGTCAATGGTAGTCTGAGTTGACTCACACACACGTGTGGGTTGTGTGATTAGCTGGCTGAGGCCGTGCAGATCACAAAACCTATTGTAGGATTTGAAGACGGGTGCATCTTTTTGTTGCATATCCGTGTTCCAATCCCCCCCAACTATGTTGCCTATACTCAATTCATACCTACCTACTGCCTTCACTGTCTACAACTGCCCTACACTAAGCATAATAATCATAACTACCTACCTCATACTATAGTCTACCCATATAACTCTATATACTGTATATCTGTATATATCCTGGCGCGGACTGGCCATCGGGAAATTCTGGAATGTTCCCGGTGGGACGTCCATCTCCACTTGCGAGGGCCGCCCAACCTCTCAACTTAACAGACATATTATTTATAGATCCCAAATTGTCTGCGGTTGTTGATGCGACACATCAAATCATGCACCTTTCAATGTAACAGCGGCCACTGGCGGTTTCTATGTATGATATGTCTATATGGGCACACAGCTGGTTTGAGCAGGCTAGTAGTAGGAGCACGGGACGCACCACTATCAGTCTCACACACCACGGGATCAATAGACCTGTTTCTTAAACATAACGTGTTCGAACTTTGAGCCAACTCAATACCACTCAATACCAACTAAGCAATACCAACTGAGTCACGTGACTATACGTTGCCCCCTATGGAGTAGGGGTGGGAATCACCAGAGGCCTCACGATACGATACTATCACGATACTATGAGTCACGATACAATAGTATTGCGATACTAAATATATTGCGATATGCTGAGTATTGCAATATTAATATTGCGATATATTGCAATTTATTGCCTTTTTTCAACTGCAAAGTAAAACTTTGTCAACATGTTTTATCTAATAAAATAAAGTTCAGTCTGTTCATCTCACTTCAATCATTTTTATTGCAGAACATGGCATGTTCTCAAGCAGACAGATGTAAACACTGTAATCTGTGTTGCATGTACCTGACAAACTGAACTGTTTGTATTACAGTCATATTCCAACTTAACTGAATGCACATGTGTGCGTGTGTGTGGTCTACTGTACTATTACAGGTATTGCAATGAACAATGCGACTTCCTTATACAAATACAAAAAATAAATAAAAATACAATATATAATAATAATTTAGGAATAATTAAATATCGATACTTGGCGTCCCTGTATCGATACAGTATCGCCACGCAAAGTATCGCGATACTACTACGTATCGATTCCCCCCCCCCCCCCCCCCCCCCCCCACCACCCCTACTAAGGAGAAAACCACGACACTCCCCTGACTAAAAGTTGAGATGTCATTCAGCCAAATCAGCATGAGTGTGAGTCTTTCACCTTTTACATAGCTTTGGCATGGATTGATTGTTTAGATCGCTAGCATGGCTAACAAATGCAAATATATTGTAGTCTGCCCCTTGGTTCTGACCAGGATTATGTTCCTTTTTGCGCTGAGAAAGCCAGAGAATTTCTTTTTGTATCTTTGCTGGAAGAAAGTCCTAAATCAGTTTCTGTTGATGATGATGGGGAGAGCAGTGGAGAGAAAACAGGGACAAAGCAGAGTGAGAGAGAGATGCTGCATCACATAAAATAAACTTTACTAGCTAGTCAGCTAGTTAAATAAACAAAAGCGAAAAATTATGTTTATGTTGGCCTTTAAAACTGTCTCGTTTTGCTATGCTAGATCCTAGCTGCTGATGCCTGCCAGCTGATAACTAAAGTTAAGTTAACTTTTCACCTTTAGATAGTGCATTGGGGTTGAGAAATGCGTGTTATAAATAAAAGTCATTATTATTATTAAAATGATTTGTGTTAGCTAAGCTTTCTTTCAGTATTCTGATTCATCAACAAGTTACTGTAACTTTGGTATTCTTTAACTTCAATCAAATAATTTTGCAATATGTTGCCTGATAGTTACAATGAATGCAATCTATGTTGCTGAGTCCTATCATATTTAATAGTTGGCAACCAACAGTCCAAATTATGTCTGTTTTAATGAAATTTAAACAAACAGGTGAACCTGAGTCAGAAAAAGAAAGGGAAATGGAGGAGGGAGAGAGAGACCTTGGCAGGAACCAGCATCATAGAAGAAACTACAGGTGGAATATTGAGGGTATGGATGTCCGATATTATCGGCTGACCGATATTATCGGCCGATATCGGCAGTAAAATGTGATATCGGAAAATATCGGTATCGGTAAAAAAAAAAAAAAAAAACAATAACACTTTTTTTTTTTTTTTTTTTTTACATTTATTTAACCTTTATTTAACCCAGGCAAGCAAGTAAGAACCAATTCTTATTTTATTTTATTGTCAAAAGTATGCATGTTGGTTTTAAAATGTTCATTTTTTACTTTTTTAATGATCATATTTTGCACAGATAATGCTTACATTTAGAAAGCCTTTTGAATGCATCCAGTGAAATTATTAGTTACCTGAAATTATTCCGTTTTTTTTGGGGGGAAACCCTGCATATATCGGTATCGGTTGATATCGGTATCGGAAATTGGAGTTGGGACAATATCGGAATATCGGTATCGGTAAAAAAGCCAATATCGAGCATCCCTAATTGAGGGCCATTGTGTAAAGTGAATTAGAGGCATAATACACCAATGATTCATCATGAATTAATGAATGCAAAATTGTATTTGATGCACATGTCAACCAAATGTCCAAATTATGTCTGTTGTATGCAATTTAATCAAACAGGTGACCCAGAGGCAGAGAGAGACGGGGAGAGGTGGGAGGAGGGAGGAGCCTCTGCAGGGACTAGTATGGAAACAGGTGCGTGTGACGACCAACCAGTGTCACTGCACAACAGAGTTTAACCTCTTAACTTGCACTGGGGTCCTGTAGGACCCGTGTTGCACTTGTGCACACGTCACGCAAAGTCAAATGGAGCATAGATATGGTCTGTAGGCACAAATGAAAGAAAAACATTTGAAAATGAGACCCATTGTTTTGCATATTAACTTGACACAAAGGGTAAATTAGCTGATTGTGTTTTGTTATTTGATTAATTGATTGATTAGCTTGATGCATTTAAAATTTGATATGTTATTTCGGACAAATGGGGGCTGCTTGACTGCAAATTCCAGGGCTGCTTTTTGTTGCCAGTCTGCCCCTGTATATATCCCTACCTACTCTTAGTAGTTACGCTGCTGGCCAGTATGACTTACTACCATAGTGTATTTATACCTGTATCACTGTACATATTAATACTACAGCTCTGTATACATCTGATTAGCACTATTAGTCAGTAGTACTCATTTATATATTTCGTACCCAGTTTAATCACATGTACATTGTATATTACTATTGCACTTTACTGTTACGTTTGCACTCTGGTTGCCAAACTTATTTTCATTGTACTGTACTTGTGCTGTATAATGACAATAAATTTGAATCTAATTTATTAAAATGTTCTACATTTTATCCAGCTTCCTTGAATCTGTGGAATCTTTGGTAAATAAACTACCTAATGTAATTTTAATTGGGCTATTTAGGCTATTTTTCCAGAACCCTCTTTCTCCTCTTGTACTGAACACGCCGTGCTTGGTGGCTGAAGCGCACAGTATATTTTAAATGAAATGATCCCTGCCTGGCTAGACCCCACACTCAAAAAGCAAAACACTTTTACAAACCGGGCAGTACATTTAATTAGGTAGGCCGTTTTCCTGGATAAAAAAAGCACAGCTAATTGATTCATTAAAGCTAACGTATTGCTTGTGACATGACAAAGAGCAATAATTCTGAACAGCTTGTTGGCTTGTTAATCCGAAGCCAAACAGCAAGGAGTAGCAAAAAAAATTAAAATTCCCAGCGCCTACATAACATTTCAGACAGCAAAATCCATAGAAAGACTAAGCAAAACCCATTTTCCATAATATGTCCTAGACAGAGAGACAGACAGAGAGAGAGAGAGAGATAGACCAGAGAGACAGACAGAGAGAGAGAGAGATAGACAGAGAGACAGACAGAGGGATAGAGTGAAAGAGAGCCCGGGAGAGAGAGTCAGAGAGAGAGAGAGACAGACAGACAGATATACATACAGACAGAGAGAGGGAGAGAAAGACAGAACAGATATATTATACATACAGACAAGACAGACAGAGAGAGACAGAGAGAGGGAGAGAGAGACAGACAAACAAAACAAACAAACAAACAAACAGACAGACATACAGACATACAGACATACAGACATAAAGACACCAACCTCTTCAAACCATTTCCAAGTATCTGAACATCTCTATAAATCCCAGATAGCAGCCAGTCCACAACTTGTATCCTATATGCTCTTGATAACTTTGATGAAGATACGCTGTGAAATACTTTATAAAGTGGAGCCTAAATGTCCATTATGCTTCTCTGCTGAGAGGGAACAGACTGAACAGACAATCGCTGGTATCTCTCTCTCTCTCTCTCTCTCTCTCTATCTCTCTCTATCTCTCTCTCTCTCTCTCTCTCTCTCTCTCTCTCTCTCTCTCTCTCTCCTCTCTCTCTCTCTCTCTCTCTCTCTCTCTCTCTCTCTCTCTGCAGTCAGCTCTCTCTCTCTGCAGTCAGCTCTAAATAGCCCCTTCCTTATGTTACCATCATCATCATTCACCTGGCCCCAGGGCAAAGAGAGGAGAAGAGATAGAGAGAGAGAGAAAGAGAGAGAGGCACACACACACACACACACAACACACACACACACACACACACACACACACACACACACACACACACACACACACACACACACACACACACACACACACACACACACACACACACACACACACACACACACACACACACACACACACACACACACACACACACACACACACACACACACACACACACACACACACACACACACACACACAGAGTTAGAGAGAGTTGGGGAGATGGACAGAGGCGAGCGAGTGAAGAGAGGCTAGAGGAGGGACAATTAAGCACTCTGTGCTGTAGAGTGAGAGGAGAGCAATTAAATTGTACCTATGAAGACCTCTCATCATGAAACAAAATCATTGCTATCTTGTTAATTCAACTTTGTAAATCATCATCACAACACACTAGTCCATGAGACAAAGACACTTTCTGCTAT